>NC_039271.1:8115553-8138053 GCF_003368295.1 Carassius auratus
GGATGATGGGTCTCCTCGGGCTCTCTCTCATTGTTTGCTCACAGCAAAAGGGCCTGTCTGACGACTGTCTGCAACATATGAAGCACATAATATGCCATGTTTACATCTTTTCCTTCTTAAGTACAGCACATACAGGAACTATTCAGCTAAACAGTGCTCATACGAACAATAAATGACAAACAGTCTTGAATCAAAAGCTGATAAGTTTTAAAATAAATGCGGAACTTATATAAAAATACACATTCAATATCTAAAATAAATATATATATATTATTATATATATATATATAATATATAATATATATATATATATAAAGATCTTGGCTAAATGTAACATAGCCGAGAAGAACGTCAGCTGATAAACGACTTTTTTGTCTAACGTCTTTGAATGACGATTTTAGTTCTAAATATAAAATACGTTACAAAACGATTACTTTCAATCTGGCGTAACTTACTGTTGTTATTGTTTGTTAGATCAATTATAAACAAAATACTTCGTGCAATGCAGGTTAAAATTGTGAAAAAGTAATTTTATTTTATTAACGTTACAATGACCTCTCATCGCGTTGATCGTCGTTTTTAAAACACATTAGAGCTTGTTGTCGTCTTAAAATGGTAGGGTAATCTAATTAAAGCACTAAATTAAGGAAGTATAAACGATCTTTCTTTTATTATCCGACGTGAGGCCTAGTGATTCCGTCTAACGTTAACTTACCCTACTAACGTTAACTAAATTCATTCAAATAAAACTCATGTCATATAATACGAAGCGGGTCAAACCTTCATCTCATGGCAGCCGTGCAGACTTGGTTTATCGGAGTTAATCTGGCAGTGATGAGTGATAAAAGGTATTTTGATGTGGCTAAAATAAAAACTCTGGTCCAGGGACTTTTGTTGCACATTGGTGAGATTTTGAATTTTGGCGCAGAGCGGGACAGCGCTATCACGTGATCGCGTGTAGCCCAATGGACGCTACACATGGGCGGAGCCATCGAGCGGAAAGTGTCGAAAGTGTTGCCGTTTTCTGTGGTAAAGTCAGTTGTGTTCCTTTAGGGGGCGATCGGCGGCTCAGAAATATAAATTCTGCATTCTGCGAAGCGGAAATCTTCTACATTCTTCAACGGAAAATATTCTTATATAAAATTTGAATAGGCCTATTCTGTTTCAGTAAATTACACACGAGTATATCTAGTGCTTTTCAAAATGTATTGAGAAAAGTAACACAGTTTATGTGCTGCGTCAGCAGCGGTCTACTTTCAATTTTACACCTGAATAGTAACACGGATAAAAAAACAATAATATTGCAACTTTAAAAATTCCCTGAATAATTAAAAGAATAATTAATGTGTGGCTCCATCCTACCCGACCAATCAAAACAACGTCTGGGCCACTAAGCCACGCCTCTTGTGGTAACCTACTGTTAGGCTAACTAATATTCAATCAATTTTTTTTCTGGGAGGAACCGGAGTTTGTGAACCGAGGATGAACCTCAGTTAGACGGTTTATCAGCCTCTTTGTTGAATTTGCACGGTCCAAAGAGGAAATACAATGCGATTAAGAAGAAATACAAAGCGATGCGTGAGTATCAGCTAAGGTTTTCATTGCATGACATGTAACTTACATTTTCCTCGTGCGAACTTTCTTGATAGCTCATAGTACTGCTGCCATCTCTTACTAAGTGTATGTCGAGGGACATTGCATAAAAAATATGATAAAATGCGAATGAGATTTTTGAATGAGTATTACGGGGTTTGAGACTCATAAATGTGTTAGTAGTTAGTAGTGTGTGTCTTATACAATGTGCAGGCAACTGACAGTAGTAGTAATTCTCTGTCTCATGTCATCTTGTTTTCCTTCCTTGAAGCTTATCATGTCTTCTAATGCCCCGCAATTCACATAAGAAGAGGCTGCTGAACCCGCACAAATCTCAGCTGTTGTTTGTGGAGGCTCCCATTAATGGACCAAAGCATGAGTATGGACCACAGCTACGGAGTGCCATTCAACCCAAGACATTTATATCAGGAAAACCACAGCAAAGTGGTGCACCATGTACATCTTGGGTATTTGCATGCTTTGCAATCCTTACTTGAATGTTTTGAGTGCAGACATTTTATTAACTGATATATTGTCTGTTTGTAGGTGTCTCCGGAGTTTAATTCACTTGAAACCACAACAGTTAGTGGATGTGGCCGAGGGAGGAGAAATAACCAGAGACATACGAGAATCTCAAATAAGGCGCCAGATTTGGGGTTTCCTCAGCCTAGAAGAGCAAAGGGATGCAAATATATTCCGTTGTCCTTTGAGGCAACCACATCAGGTTCGCAGCACCAACGTGAAAATTTTAGTAGTACACGGACGAAGAATGACAGGCAGGTTTCCTCAGACGGTCATAGCAAGGAGTGTAGAGAAACTCCAAGAAGAACTCAATTTCCTCGAAAAGGGGTGAAGATGAGGATGGCTACCCGTGTTCTATCCACCTCCAGGCGTTCAGAAGTTTTAAAGAACCTTCAGATCTGTAAAAATGGAAATAGAGCGTCTATGGATTCTGTTCACACACCGAACACAAGCTTAGTTCCCGACCCCCCGAATATAGAGACGCCAGAAATGCCACATTGTTCCAGCACATCTCCATCCAGTGTTCAACATCTCCTCTTCCCTCCAAACCAAGGAAAATCTCCTCCATGTACTGAGGACACAAGTGTCCTGGTGCAGGACACACCTGAGGAAGACTATGGACTGAGGGTGACATGGAGACGGAGGAAAGGACTGATGAAATTGTTGATTGATAGAGGTCAGCTTCTTCCAGCAGATGCTGGAGTTGCCAGTGATTGGACTTAAATCCGAAATTAACAGATACGGCAATAGTTTGATTCGTTTTTTAGTCTTTTCTGTTCATTAACGGATTTGATAAGATTTGGGAAATTGTGATCCCTTACAACCAAGAAAATGTAATAAATGAACACTTCAGGAGAGAGGAATTAAAGATGTAATTTTGATATCCCCAGCCTTATTTAATGGAAGCATCTTTGCATTCTGTAGGATCAATAAATTATGTGCTTAAATGTATTTTATCCATTTATTTTTAACCTAAGGGAGTTTGTGTACATTCATCTATGCTGGAAAAGGTTAATATCTTTTAGATTTTATACTATAGTATTTTGAGGAAGTCTAAAATGTATAAAATATGGAAAATATAAAACATATATATATATATATATATATGTCAACTAAAATATGAACTTAGAAATATAAGAAATTTGATTTAAAATATTTTGGCCTATATTCCCATATTTTTTACAGAATATATAACTATATCATTGATGAGGAAGTCAATTTATTGTAGAATAGATGGTGAATGCAGTGATGTGTTTTTGTGATTGACAGAGATCCACAATGAGCTTGTTATACCGAGGTCTCCCAGTAGCCAGATTAGAATCAGATCCATCTCTCTGCGCAAAGCTTTTCTGGCTTTAATATTACTGTATGTTCTTCTTGTCCGTATAGACCCGGGTAAGAGATCCGCTGGCCATTTTTATGCATTGTGTCCTCAGTAATTACTTTTATAATGATTGACTTGCTATTTCTCTGCTCTCTGCATGAACTCCTTCAGGAACATCGAGCACCATGTTTGGACCTTATTACAGAAACAGTAGAGTTTTAATGGAGTTATCCTTGAACAAACTGTAAAACAATGTTTCTGTCCCAGATTTGTTGTACTTAATACATCCTGTGATTGGCCATCACTTATTGGTGCAATTACATTATAGATAAATAAATCAATGAATTACTGTATATCAAGCTACTGATAACCTATTTAAAATGGATGGTATATCTTGAAGAGAAATATTTCATGCACATAAAATGTAATTTTATTATAACATGTGTAAATATGATTTTATGATTTTGAGTGTATGAGCTCCTGTGGATCTGGACCTGTGCTGCAGACACAGTATTAGTAGTAGTTTATTGTACTTTACATTGAATAGTCATGGTTAGGACTTGCACTAAGTTTATTAATATGTACTTTTAAAATGCACTTTTATTAAGAATGTACAGATTAAAAGAAAAACGGTTATTATTAAATAATACCAAAATTATATATATATATATATATATATAAACATTATTATTAATTATTATTATTATTTATTTCAGATTTATTTCTCATTTTTAAGATGAATACTAAAACTAATAAATATAGACATTTCTTTAAAAAAGACTGTCAAAACAAAATATAAAAAATATGTAATTCTAAAAAATCCATTATAGTATGCTAATGATAGTAACATAACACTGGTTTAAATACATTAAATATAAATAGTCTATGTAGAATTAGTATTCGATTTTTCTGATATTTCAATTGATTACAAAAAAAGAGTGATTAAATTCTGTTTGTTAATAGTAATACTTATAAAAAATAAAAATAATACCTAGCCTATGCATTTATTCTGAACCGGGTGTGAGTTTCGCATCTGTGACTGAAACTGACGCATGAATTGAAAGTGAAAGTAACATCAGCTGTTTCTGTTTATGTCTGTATGAAACTGCGTGTTATGCTACGAGTACAACGGGAGCGGAAGTATCTTGAAGAGGGTGAATATTTCATTTGATTTTTATAACCCATGCGCAGTTTAATTTCGACGGCGTCAGAACAACAGTTTCCAGACAACACTGAGAAACGTTTGCAGTCGTGTATGTCTGTAGATGGGAAAGTATTGGAGTAAAATGGCTTATTATCTACTATACACACGCCCTGTACCAATGGATTATGGTAGGTACTACTATGGTGGCTACTGTAACTACAGTCATTTTCATTTCTTTTGAACCATTTTTTAAGTTCAAGTTTATCAAGAAATGCTGGAACTAATAATGATCTTAATGTTTCAGACGTGAGGGGACTTCTAAACTACAAGCTGTCCTGCTGTGTAAATGCTTTGCTTCAGTCCTTTTCTGCCACCACTGAACTACTGGACATACTGAACAAGTAAACCTCTATTATCGTTTAAATAAGATGCACTCTTTGCAAACTAGCCATGTTTCATTTGTTAAAAAATGTTCTCATTCTCTGGACATCAAAGATGAAGAGTTTGTTCCATCATCAGAATGGATTTGAACAAATGTAGCATTCCATCAATAGCTCACCAGTCCTCTGCAGTGAATGGGTGCCGTCAGAATGAGAGCCCAAACAGCTGATAAAAACCTCACAATAATTCATAAGTAATCCTCATGACTCAAGTCCATCAGTTAACATCTTGCGAAGTGAAAAGCTGTATGTTTGTAAGAAACAAATCCATCATTAAGGCATTAGAACTCTATAATGCATAAAGAAACACTTCCTCCAGTAAAAAAAAAAAAAACAAACGAAAAAAATCCATCCCCTGTCCTTGCATCAAAATCAAAAACAGCTTGTACTCTCATTCTGACGGCACCCATTTACTGCAGAGGATCCATTGGTGAACAAATGATGCACTGCTACATTTCTCCAAAACTTTTTTGAAGAAGAAACAAGCTCATTTACTTCTCGGATGTAGTACATTTTCAGCAAATTTTTGGTTCAATTTTTCCTTCAAAGATGGCATCCATCAGATAGGACTGATAAGAGTAATGTCCCACTGCAGTTGAAGAATATCCTGGAAGCCATGAGGGGCAAATCATATCCTGCTCCATACAAAGACTTCCTCAACTGCCTCTACCGCCAAGCCATCCAACGTATGTGACATTTCACAGTAACATCTTATACTTATGGAAATCTTGTACGTATTATGTTGCTCGGTTGTGTCATTGTGGTGTAGGATGGACTGAGCAGGATGCAGATGAAATATTCCACATCATCCTCAGTCTCAGTCAGAAGCAGATAGCTGATGCTGTTCTGGTGGGTTTTCATTAAAAATCAATGCACCTATGTTAAGAATGTGTTGTAATGGGAATGATAAATTCTGTTAAACTCTGTGTTTTACTCTCTCAGGCTCAGGAAATCAGCAGTCTCTTTGAAATAAAGGTTGAGACCCAGGTGGGGTGTTTAAATTGCAAATTCATCCAACGAATGCCCAACTCTCTTTTTAGCCTTCCTTTGGCGATCTGTGAAAGGGAAAACTCCTTGGTAAGCACACTAAACCATCATCAATGGTATCTTGAAAGAGGTCAATGGCTACCAGCAAATGTTTGTTTACCAGCATTCTTGAATCAATATATAATTTTAATCAATGTGCATAAGTAATATACATAGTAGATAATATATATGATCTTGAGCAAATCATACATAATTCTTCCTTCTTATGTTCTTCAGGAAAACTGCATCAACTCTTTTTTCCAGCTACAAAAGCTGGTGGACAGTGAGAAGGTTTACTGTGACAAGTGTGAAAAAAGGCAGCCATCCACTTATGTGTGTGCTTCATTTGTTATTGTAAAGCATTATCTAACAGTTTAATCGTTAACAATTACATTTCTGATAGTTTAATTGATTTCATGTGGTGATATAGCAAACTCAAGTAAGAATTTAACTGATTTCAGGACATTGTGCAATGCATTGTGAGTGGATTGTTCTGATTTTCTGACATTTTCATTTAGGAGTCGAAACTCGTCTCATTGCCTCCGATTCTGTGTGTCCACTTGAAAAGATTCAGAAACGATGATGGCCTCCCAAGGAAACTCTACAACAAAGTCGCCTTCCCTGAAACGTTTAGCACTGGCATTTTTTCTGCAGGAAAATCAGAAGTATGTTTAGTATATATTTAGTAAAGTATCATGCAGTCAAAATAATATTGCCATATATGCTTGATTTGTTGTATGCTTGTTTTAGGCTGATTGTCTCAGTTCTGATGAGCATTACAGTCTCTATGCAGTAGTTGTGCATAAGGGAACTACTGTGTCTGGTCACTACACTGCTTTCATCAGACCAAATCAGGAAAAGATGTGGTATTATGCTGATGACAGCTGCGTGCGACCAGTAAGAAATAGTGACAGACCGATTCATAGTATCTGAAATAGTTATGAGTGTTATGTAAAAGATACTTACATGCAATTATTTTGTTTATCTCAGTCCACATGGGCAGATGTGCAGGGCACATATGGAGGGTACCGTCAGCGCTATGGGTACGTTAAACATCAATAACCCTAAACTTACATAGCTTCTCACATGCACTTCACATGAAAGCAAAACATAAATGCAGACCTTTTAAATAATTTCTTCCAAGACATCTTCCAGATTTTAATTCTAAATTTGCTGTTTTTAGAGAGACAGCCTACCTGCTTCTGTATAGGAAGAAGAGCTGAATTCATCTGGAAAACTGTTGGGAACATGCACTGAAGCACTTGATGAACACTATATGAATGAATGCAGAGAATATTCCAAGAAAAGGATTAAAGTCTATTTATATTTTAAGTATGAAGAGGGGTGTTTAAAAATGTAAATCAGTATATATTTTTATGTTGATTGGGGTTATATAGGACAATATTTTGTATAGGAATATGCTGCCAGAGCATATTTTGTGGATATTATGGATACTGTTCAATAAAATGATAACAATATGTTTTGAAATAATCTTGTCTGCGATCTCAAGTTATTGCTGTAAAGCTCTAATATAATACAATTCTGTGAAAATACAATGTTTTCTCCAGTTAAAATACAAGCTACAATGGGACTTTTATTTTGAAAGAAATGCAAAGACGGAACCTGGCTTTTATTTTGACACGCCATCACGCTACAGGACTTATATTTTGGAAAGCATCCATATCATGGCGTTTTCCCCGCACGTCCTGGGAATCACCTCTGTTATGATCTTGTAGGTGAGCAAACACTGCCATAAACCATATTTCTTACATGAAACTTTACTGCCCAGTTGAGGGTGACTTTATCCAGTCAATAAATCGTCGTTTAGCACCTAAATAAACGATAAAGTATGACAATACAATAATATGATAATTACATATTCTAGGATAATCTTAGTACGCATTTATTGTGTTAATTTGGCGTTGCATGCTACTGAATACAATAGGCATCAAATTGTGGAGCATTATTGTTTGTTCTCTGTCTGTTTGAGGTTTATTCACAGGAGGAAAGAGAGATAAATTAAAATGAGTAATCCACTGAGAGGAGAAGTTATAAGATTGTACAAAAATGTAAGCATCATTGTCTGTCAGTTTCCTTTTTACTTCTGTTCTTTCCTATGAAATGTTATCCAGTGGTATTTTATGTCATCCTTTATTGGACATAACATTGCATGGCAGCAGAGTCCCGAAAGAAATGTAAAATTATACTGATGACTATCCATTGCTTGGGTAATGCATCTCTTTTCTACAGCTTCTTTATCTTGGACGGGAATATCCCAAAGGCACTACATACTTCAGGGAGCGTCTGAAAACAGCATTCATGAAGAACAAAGATATCACCGATCCTGAGAAAATCAAAAAGCTGGTTGACCGTGGAGACTATGTGATCAAAGAACTCGAGGCGCTCTACTTCCTCAGGAAATACAGAGCGATGAAGAAACGCTACTATGAACCAGAGCATTAATCGGTGTTTCTGCCAGACTGTATATGTGTCAAAAGTTAAATCATTTGAATGTCTGAATGTTGAACAGATTCATACTTAAATATCTATTTTTACTTACCTTGTTCGATACAATAGGCAGTTATTTGTAATGACAATGAAGTATTTCTATGTAAGTTCATGATGTTCTTAGCAGGTCTTTGTGTAGACAGCTCTACATCACAGAAAGCAAAGTTGTTTTTTCCAAAGGATTTCTCTAGCTCCTGCACCAGGTCAAAATTTCCTGTGTTACTAGAAACCTTTTTGTGCAAATAATTGACAATGATAAAAAAAGATGGGAATAGTGTGAGTATGTCTGTCTAGTTCTACATGTGTATTTATATATATGCATTAAAGAATATGCTCACTTTTGCTTTGAGTACATTGTAGGCTTTGTAGAAGGTGAGGTCTTCTTTTGAGAGCATAAGCCCAGACTGAACTTTCATCTGTCTGCCGCCTTAGAGACAAATTTAGAAAACATCAGTTACTTTGAACAATGACAGCAGGGTGCTTCACCTATCAGAAAGTCTCCTGAATACCTGAAAGTATGCTGACAGTAAAACCCACAGTGATGATTGCCACAGTCCCCAGTGGGCTGAAGTATATGTTTGAGAGTGAGTACCACTTATCAGCCAGGAAAGGCCTGTAAGGAAGTGGATACAATTATGTGCCACCTGAGAAGTTATAGCCGTGTGTCATTAGAACGAGCGGTCTGCTGTTATCTGGTCGTGGAGGGTATATCTGTGCCTCCATGCACAGTCACAGAGACGGAGCCAAATCAGACACCAGTCCTGCCAAACCTCCCTAAAACATCCATACTTTTAAAGGAATAGTTTGACCAAAATCACTGAAAATTTTATTCGCATTCTGGCCATCCAAGATGTAGATGAGTTTGTTTCTTCATCAGAAGAGATCTGGATGTAGTTTAGCATTCCATCACTTGCTCACCAGTGGATCCTCTGCAGTGAATGGGTGCCGTCAGAAAGATAGTCCAAACAGCTGATAAAAATCAAACAATCACTCTAGTCCATCAGTTAATGCCCCATGAAGTGAAAAGCTGCAGTCATCTATTCATGATACTGCTTTCTCCGGTGAAATAGTCATTTTTCTGAATCAGGAGAGAAATACAGTCATGGCCAATATATGGTAAATATAATCAAAGAAGGCTGTGGAAATTAATCTGCATTGTTAATCCTTTTGATCTTTTATTTTTTTTTAAATCACAAAAATCAAAACTTTCATTGGATAATAATAATTACAAATGGGGAGAAATATAATTATTAAATAAATGTTTTTCTCTAATACACATTGGCCACAATTAACGGCACCCTTTTATTTAATACTTCTTGAAACCTTAATTTGCCAGTTTAACTGGTCTAAATGTACTCTTATAATGCCTGATGAGGTTAGAGAACACCTGACAAGAGATCAGAGACCATTCCTTCATCCAGAATCACTCCAGACCCTTCAGATTCCCAGCTTCTCCTCTTCAGTTCACTCCTCTCATTTTCTGTAGGGTGCAGGTCAGTTTCATCTGACCATAGAAGCCAGTCCCATTTCAAGTTCCAGTCATGTCTAATAACTGAATATGCTTAAGTTTGTTTTTGGATAAGCTAGGAGAATTTTTTTTGAAACCCTCCCAAACAACATGTGGAAATTCTTAATTATGCCTTGATGGCGGAAATGTGAATATTCACTGCTCTAACTCTTTTCTTAAAGCCACTTCACTAATTAGTGAAGCTCAATTATCTTTTGCTGCACATCAGAGATATATACTTTGGTTTTTGTCATTGTGATTAAGGGGAATTTGGACTTTGTTTTCCCTCCTATTTATATTTCTGTGAAACAGGAAGCCATGGCTGGATAATTTCATGTTCATAATCATGCTGCTTGAGTGCTCAAAATTGTGAATATGAATGGGAATATTCTTCAGAAATATTTTACTCATAAGAATTTCTAGGGGTGCCAATAATTGTGTCCAACGTGTATTTGAGAAAAACATTCATTACATAATGATATTTCCCCCAATTTTAAATTATTTATATCCAATGGAAGTTTAGTCTTTTTGTGATAATTTTTTTTTAAATAAAAGATCAAAAGGATTAACAATGCAGATTAATTTTCACAGCCTCCTTTGATCGTATTTATTAAGGGTGCTGATATTGACTGTATGCACAGATCAAACACCGTTTTCAAGGTGAAACATTTGTACATTTTGGCCTGAAGCAATGGTTCAAAGTTAAAACCCCTTAATGATTGATTTGATTCTTACAAACATTCAGCTTTTCATGTCACAATATGTGTATATGGACTGGAGAGGTGTGGATTATTGTGAAGTTTTATCAGCTGTTTTGACTCTCATTCTAACGGCACCCATTCACTGAAGTTGATCCAAGTGATGTCATGCCATGGTTCTCCACATCTGTTCAGACAAAGAAACAAATTCATCTACATCTTGGATAGCCTGAGGGCGAGTAAAACCTTTTGCAAATTTTCATAACATTACAATCTAGCCTAACACTTTGCATTACCGCAAGGAAACAGGATGCCAAGAGTAAAAAGGCCCAGTAGAGGTCCGCCAACCACTCCTGCGATACCATAGCAGCCTGTTGAGAAACAAACAGACAAGAAAATTAGGACTACACCATCATTTGCCCAATAATGCCACATTATTCATCTGTAGCATCCCTTCCATTAAAGATGGAGCACCAGCCATTACGATGGACATGGCACAATAAAACAAACCTGTGATTAGGGAATATCATCTAGTTAAGTAGGGAGTATCACTGATCATGCATTAATGGGCTCTAAGTGAAGATATTCACTCACTTATGCCCTTGAAGACCAGGACAGCTGCCTTTCTGACAGAGGTACTGCCGAATTAGATCTGCAATAGTTACCGCAGCCAGAGCATTCACACTGTAGGAGACATACTGTAGACATTAAGCATAATATAATACATGCATAAACTGCTAATATGAAAAATGTGGTACACAAATGACTCCCATCCCTGCACTTAATGCATCATTATTGGTTGAAAGTGAAAGAATGATGTTGGATATATCTGAGATTTGTTGTAGAAGTACAAGTGTAGAAGTATTGTTCAATGCTACACTTAAAAATAAAGGTTCCAAAAAGGGGGTTTCACAATACTATAGAGGAACCTTTAATTCTTAAAAGAAACATTTTCCTCATTGTAAAGAACATTTTAAAAATCTAAAGAATCGTTTTCACACTCTAAAGAATAAATTATAAAGGTTCCATGTATACTAATAAAGACTAATGACAAATGAACATTTAATGTAAAGTGTTTCCCAATTGTATATTTTGTAATGTTTTAGTAGACATGGAATATGAAGCACACAAAAGTTGTAGTTTAAAGTTGTGCTTTTATTGAGTCATGCATGTATGGCAGAGCTGCTTGGACATTTTGGTGAGAGTTATGGAGCACAACATACTATACAATTATTTAATTATTTTTTTAGCTTTTGATTTCATAATTGCACTTAGCTATATAGGTTTTATTGTGCAGCCCCATTTTTTTATTTAAATTTTACATTCAAATATAACTAATTACCAGTTTATCAACTCATGAACCCTCACTTGGGAATGATCATAGATTTTTTAGATCTTTATTTTTAAGAGTGATGAAAGCAAAATAGAAACAATGTTTTTCCCCCTCTAGGTCTCAGTGTTTTTATTCTGTGTGAGCTGCACAATTCACTCCCTATTAATAATAAAAGAAGCTTAATGTTATTAACCTACCAATATTACTAATCTTTGTGAGTTGATTGACAAAAAATAAAAAAAAATTAATAAAACATGAATAATGTTTAGTCATCAATATAATGTTAAATAAACAGATCAATTTGCACACACACACACACACACACACACACACACACACACACACACACACACACACACACACACACACACACACATATATATATATATATATATATATATATATATATATATATATATATATATATATATATATATATATATATATATACACACACATATATACGTTTTTATTTTTACCATCGCCCAAAAAAAATCTGTACAAATAATTTTTTTTATATAAATCATTTCTATTTCTATATTATTTTACAATACAACCGATCCACTGGAATAATTTTAAAAACCTCTTGCTATAGATCTTTACAAATACTTTTTTTTAAAAAGAAGACTTTTATTTTTTAAAAACAGTACAACACTCTCCACTTTACCCATAATGCGTCATTCAAGATGGTGGCCTCCTGATACGGCATGCGTATCGACAATTTCACAGCCATTGATAACGTATCTTGTCTTTTAAATCACGGGAAAAACATAAATTCTGCATTTGGTTGGTCTTATAATACAGCAAAATGAAACTCAAAGCCAAGCCGCGATCTCATAAATCGGAAAACACTTACCGCGTAAGTTAACGGAGAAACGCATGCTGGAAACTGCTGCTCATCCTAATGCATCTGACCAACTTAACCATGTTTTATTACATATACATATCGAAACGAAATGTGTTTTACGTTTTATATATCTGTAATTTTTAAAGATGTTTAGTGTATGAAATTGAATATTCCCGTAGTTTAATGCAAACACATTTCCAAAAAAAAAAAAAAAAATATATATATATATATATATATATATATATATATATATGTATATATATTTATAATATATATATATATATATATATATATTGATGCATCAATCTTTTACTTTTATTTTCTAGTTTGTGACGTTTTCTGAGAGGCTCGCGAAAGTAAACATTGATGTCATTCATCGCATTGACAGAACTGGAAGTTATACAGAGGTATGACTCTTGAAGATCACTTGTTTATATCAAATAACATATCTATTTAATAGCAACATAATAGTATCTAATGTTTGAATGGTGAATTGTGCTGCTTGTTTTCTCAGGAGGTAGAAACCTATTTTTATGAAGCCCTAATAAAATGGAAAGACCTGAATTTGACAGATCATTTCAGTAAGTAACATGTTCTGTGACCGTTTAATGTGACAGTATACACTGTATATTATAAGGAAACTGGACATACTGTTGATTTATTAAATAATATGTCATGTACATCTCATACGTTATCAGGGTTGTTATTAGTCAACAACAACAAAAAATGCATAAACTAAAAAAATCATTACTGGGGAAAAAAAAAAAGGAAAACAAGTAGACTTATTTTGTTTGAGCTATTTGCCAAGAAAACATTTCAAATTTTTGTTTAGTTTAACTTTAATGAACAAAAATAACTAAAACTGAAAGAATAATAATAAAGACATTTACTAAAGAATTGCTTACATAAAAATTCAAACTATGAATAAAAACTCTAATAGTATCCCAGTGTTAATAATTAACGGGTTACTCTCTTGGATATGTTGTAGTGGCGTTAAAGTGATTTAGTTTAGATTATTAACCCAATCGTTTGTTCTTACAGAGAAGTGTTTTCAAGAGGTTTTAGGCAAGAGTCAGTCTTTCAACATGCTGGTGTTCCACCAAAACACTGTTGTGGAGAGTCTGAAGACCCACCTGTCAGTGAAGAACAGCATGGCTTACCAACCTCTTCTAGAGTGAGTACTCTTAGTTTTTTCTTCTTCTTCTAACTAACAGGCAGATGATATTATGTTAACCTGACTATTGCTTTCAGTCTTGTAGTTCAGCTTGCTCGCGACCTCCAGATGGACTTTTACCCTCATTTCTGCGACTTTTTCATCATCATCACGTCTATACTGGAAACACAAGACACCGAGGTGTTGGAATGGGCCTTCACGTGTCTGTCATACCTGTACAAATACCTGTGGAGGATGATGGTGAAGGATATTGACAAGATATACAGGTGAGGAGTACTAGATAACATGAGTTCAGTAGATTATATTCTAGTTTAAAAACCGTTCTGTCAGACTACCTTTGAAGCTCAAAGGAACATGGAAGCTTATTTCAGCCGTGAAAGAAAAGTAGAAGAATTGTGCATTTTCAATCTCACAATTTCTAGTTTCTTTCCGACTCTTTTCTCGTCTTTATTTCACATCCGTAAATAATAATCTCATAATTGTGATTTTTACATCTTGCAGTCTCGACTTTTTCTCCAAATGATTAGTTTAGTTGTAATTCTGACATTTTTACAATTACAGTTGACAATTCTGTATGTGTAGTTCCAACAGAATAAAAAAATTAAAAAGGTATTTTTGGATATCTCGAATTTTCTTGCACTTTGTGAGTTTATATCTCACAGTTCCAACTTATAAGGTTTCTGAGTATAACTCACAATTCTGATTTCATATCTTATTAATTTTTTTCCTTCAAAATTGCAAGAAAAAAAGTCAAAATTGTGGAATTAAGCTTTCATGGGAGTTTTGCATCTCATTCATAACTTGAAGAATTATAATTTCTCACTCTTTTTCTTTTCTCAACCAGTCTTTACAGTAAGCTCTTGGCGCACAAGAAGGAACACATCCGCAACTTTGCTGCCGAGAGCTTCTCTTTTTTGATGAGAAAGGTGAGGCTTTAACGCCTGAGATGATTTTCACCGTGTCTTCTGTGTTGTCGCTAAAGCCAGCTCGTCTCTCTTGTCCCACAGGTGTCCGATTATGATGCTCTCTTCACACTTATGTTCTTCAACCTGTCTGAGAACCCTCAGAAAGCCAGAGGAGCAGGTCAGCTGATCTTTGAGATGTGTCGAGGAGTCTGTAACATGTTCCACTCCTGTGCCTCGAAGGTGAGTTCACATCACAGAAAACCAAACATCACACCATTAACATTTGGCGAGTCGGTGTTCATCAGGACTGTCGTTATCAGGCTCTTCCAGTGGTGTTGAAGAAACTTGGCCCAGCAGCCGGTCAGGATGTTGATTTGCCTTGGGATTCAGTAAAAGAAGCTCTGGATCACATGGCTGAGTCTTCAGCCAACTATGTTGACAAGGAACACCTGCTGGTCCTGTGGGACTCCTTACAAGTAAGATTCTCTAAATCAAGCTTGTCCGACAAACCGTATGATATTGACTTTGCTATCATTATTAATGTGTTATGTGGTATTATGTGATTGTACCCATCCTAGATGCTGATTGGTCGCTGTTTTTCAGTCGCTTTTGCAAAAACATGCTATAGTAACATCTTGTAAAAGATGGTGCATCAGACAGATAGATTAATTGAAATTTTTATAGATTAATAATTGCAAATTATATGCAAAGAATGCGTATTTCACCATATTTGTTATATATGTGTGTGTATATATAAAACACATGTGTTTTTTATGTACTTAAAATCTACATATCTTCATCAATTATTACATTTTCATTTAAATAGATACATTGTTAGATTTTAATTATATGAAAACATTTTTATTGTGTTTATTTATTCATTTATTGTTGTTTTCAGGGCTCTCTGAGAGACGTTCTTGGAAAGTTAGAGACGAGCAATGCCTCTCAGGCTAATGAGCACCTGGAGAGGATTCTGTACATCTACCATACGCTTGTGGAGCATCGCAAAGGAGCAAAAATCACAAAAGCACAGTCTGTTTGTGAGGTAAGGATCTGTGTGTGTGTCTGTAGCACAGTTCTTCTTTGAGTGCTGTTGCACCTCTGATATGTTTTTTTTTTTTGTTCTATTCAGACACTTCTTCAGTTAGTTCAGGCACCAGGACTGTCCTACTCCTGCCACAGGCTGCTTTTACAAGTGGTCTCGGCTCTGTTGATGGGAGAGAATCTGTCGTTACCTGCCAGCAGCATCAGTGAACTGGTGAAAAAGGTTTGTTTAATGTGCACCAACACAAATGTTTTTCCAATCTGATTTCCTGTTGACCTCATTTCCTGTCTGGTCCATATGTGCAGGTCTTCAGTAGCGGCATGGACCGAGACCTCATATTGTCATTTACCAAAGAGATGTTTGACCTGAAACAGTTTGAGCAGGTCAGTATAAGCAGGACTTGCGGTCTTCAAGAGCACCTTCTAGCTCTTTCTAATGCTCGTGTGTGTGTGTGTGTGTCCAGTTGTTCTTGCCCAGTTTGCTGCAGTATCTGGAGGAGCTCTTCTGCATGGAGGACTCTGTAAACCGACAGCTGGTTCTGGAGCTGCTGGTTGGTCTGATTGTGACCAAAGCTCCGCCCCCCACAGATGGCTCCATGGCTTTTGAAAAGTACCCATTGGTTTTCACTGTCAGGTAAGAGCTGGGGAAAAACTACTCAATCAAAAAAAAAAAAAAATTACATTGAATTTGAATATATATACACACCTGTAAAAATTCCAAATTCTGTTTTAGGTCCACTGGACCTGAAAGAGACCAGTCGGTCTCCGTTCCCCAACAGATTCTTTCTCTCATAGACATCCCTGCCGATCAACCGCTCTCTGACCTTTCTCACCCCTGGGCTGCACTGGTGCTGCTCCCACATGTTAGGTAAAGACTTAATTACCCACAATCCTCTGCATGTTATAGGTAAAGTTCACTCTAAAATTAAAATTCTGTCATCATTTATCCACCCTCAAGTTGTTCCAAACAGTTGCTGGTAGCCATTCACTTCCAAAGTATGGAAAAATACAATGGAAATCAATGGCTACCGGCAGCTGTTCGGTTACCAACATTCTTCAAACTATCTTCTTCTGTTTTAAACAGAAGAGAGAAACTCATACAGGTTCGGAACAACTTGAGAGTGAGTGAATGATGACAGAATTTTCAATTCTGGGTGATCTATTTTTTTAATGTTATCTTCTTTTGCATCCTCAGGCGATCAGTACTTTTATATAAACCAATTGTTATGATATTTTATCATGCAAATATGATTTTATAGCACCATTCAAATTACTTTGTCAAGCCACATTTATTTGATCATTTTATAAAGCAGTTTCACAGATTAATTTTGATGATGCAAAACAAATTAGTAAAGAAGCAAACAAAGAGTATTCTCAAGTTAGTTAGTGTTCTTTTATTAGTGTGTGTGTCAAGTATTTTCTTGCAGACAGAAAGTGTGTGATCTATTATTTACGGTCTTTTAATATTGCAGCAATTGAACTGTTTTGCAGGCCAGTAGAAGCATCAAGCGTTATACCAGCCGTCACTGCACTTCTGAACAGATTACTGCAGGAGGTGTGCAGTGAAACTCTGGGGAGAGGTCAGTTAAGCATGCATAAGATTGATAGCCTCATGTACTTATTTTTTTCAACTTTGTGAGGTGTAGTTTGTTCCTAATATGTCCCGCTGTCCCCTTAGGAGGGCTGTTTGTAGCACGGCAGGCTCTAAGCACCCTGCTCAGCTTCAAGGAGACGGCAGCGGTGCAGACACTTCTGCCTGCAGAGTTGGTTAGAAACATCATCGAGTATGTGCTTAAATATTTACATCTGAACAATCTAGTAAAATGGATCTTGCTTGTTAAATTAAGTTTTTTGCTTGCGTTCAATACAGGAAACACCCTACGGATCTTTCAGCACTGCTGTTAGGAGATCTGTACTACACCAGACTGGCACTCAACGGCTGCTCAGCTCAGCTGTCCCATGATTCTCTGCTGGAATTATACCAGATACTTCATTCCAATTTTTCTTCCAACATCTCAAAGGTGAGGTTTAGCCTAATGAGGGTTGTTTTTGTTAAAGGCCCCGGGTATACTTCACTTTCTACTTTCAGATCTGTCTGGCGCAGATCTTTATTAAGAACGTCTGTGGACCTTGATGTTGTGAAAATACAGATTCTCAAGGTTCTGTTCATTTTTGCCCTCCACAGATCCGTTTGCTGACCCTCAGAATTATGTCAAACTTTGAGGCTGATCTTCCTAAACCAGCAGAGGTAACATTTTTATGAGATTTTTCTACAGCAGTGGCTGTGAAAAGCACATGCACATATTTATTATCTCGTTCCTTTTTAGGGAGAGGAGAGCTCAAATGCGCAGACGGTGTTCGCCGTGTGTCTGCAGGCGGAGCAGGTCCCGGCCACAGTCCAGGACTACAGGGAGAAACTACTACACCTTCGTAAACTCCGTCATGACCTGGTGCAGCCCTGTGTGCCTAAAGGACCTTTACATGAGGTAGATAATGCCTTTTACTCCATGTCAAATATAGAAATATCTTTGAAAGCCATTGTATAGATGTTTCAGTGTGTGTTTTTTTTTTAATAGGTTCCTCTTCGTTATCTTATTGCAATGCTGTTTGTCAATTTCCGACCTCTCTGGGATGCAGTTATTGATCTGTTGGTGTAAGTTTCATGTTTTATTTTTGATCTTCTGACTTTAAATCCTCATATCCTCACCCTGTATCTCCAACAATATTCTCTATTTCTCTATTATTTATGTCTTTGTTTAATATGCTTTCATCTGCTCAGGACCCACGCTAAAGAAATGGACAACAAGTCATTCTGGAAGGTCTATTATGAACACCTGGAGATGGTTGCTGGTCTAGCTGGTGAGTTGTCATTGAGTTGTTACATTACCTGTTACATTTTCCCCCAGTCTTCAATTTAAAGATGCTTGAATCTTTATTCTCAGAGGAAGAGCTTCAGGCAGATGATGAAGATGATGAGGAGGGAGGCAGTGAACAACAGCAAGCAGCAAAGCAGCTTCGAGGTTCGGGGACCAGTGTGATCGAAAGCGGGGATGTGGGAGTTTTGTTTCTGGAACAGCTGGACCAGATGTTGAGTCCCACTGAGCGGACTGATTTCACAAACTTCCGCAACCTGCTTTGGCGAGCAATGGCCCAGTTTCCCGACAGAGTGGAACCACGTAGTCGAGAGCTCAGCCCATTACTGCTACGCTTCATCAGGTGTGTACGAGATTTGTGTGATCAACCTATTTGTCTTTTTAGAAAGTTCTCCATAACAGCCTTTCCTCTGCCTTCACAGTAATGAGTTCTACCCAGCTGACCTGCAGGTGGCTCCAACACAGGACCTCATGAAGAAGAGCAGCTCTTCATCAGAGCAGGAAATGGATGAAGAGGTAGATGCTGACATGGAGGAAGATGAAGAGAAGGTGGAGGATTCCAAACAACCCAAGAAAAAGATCCCAAGAAAAGCAGCAGCGAAGTAACTCATCATCCATCTTTGTCGTCTAGTTACATACTCGCACAAACTAGTGCTGTGTCCCAATTCGCCTACTTATACTATGCCCTAAAAGTATGTCCTCATAAACATGCTTTTATTTTTTTCCAGGCAACTCATTGCTCACTTGAAGGTCTTCTCCAAATTCTCTAACCCGAGAGCTTTATTTATGGAGGCAAAATTAAGTGAACTGTATACCCAGGTATGGTTTCCCATCTTTCTATGAAAGCAAATTTTGTTCATTAAAACTTTGTGAATGGCCAGCTGAGACTAATTCTTTCTGTAAACCCAAAGCTTCTGTGCCATAAAGACCAACAAGTCCAGAAAATAGCACTGGACTGTTTGATGACATACAGAGACCCTAACATTCTCCCTTACAAGTAAGTCTTCTAACACAAAGCACCAAAATGCACTGTCCCTTCTCTTCTTGCTTTCCACATTAGATTTTATTCTGTAATAACTCCATATTATACAGTAGTTAGGTCAGTTTATGAATAGAATGCTTTATATCCAGAGCAGTGACTGATGGTATATTCCAACAGATTTCTTTGGTTACCTTATAACTTTTACCTAATTTTAAGCCAGTTATCAGAGCTTTTCTCCAACCTCAAACTCTCAGTGGGGATGCTATAAAATAATTTAAACACTTTCTAGTTGTGTAGAATTTTTTGTATTACTTATATTTGGGGGGTTTATTGATATGATGGCTTAAAGCAGTACTGTGAAGTCTTTTTTAAACATTGCTGCAGTGTCTGTGTTCCCCAGGGCTTTGTTTTAGGTCCGTGATAATTGTTGATTTGCCATTATTTACAGAGAGAATCTGGAGAGACTTTTGGATGACAAGCATTTTAAAGATGAGATTGTCCATTTCAACATCTCAGAGGAAGGTGCCGTGGTACTTCCGGCACACAGACCCCAACTTATTCCGATGCTAATGAGGTGTGTTTAGATGCGCAATGCGTATTAATGATATCATTGAACCCCTGCTGTTTCTTCTCTGAATGTGAATGTTATGTGTCTGCAATTAGTATTTTTATTTATTCTTGCAGGATACTATATGGGCGGATGTGCCCTAGGGTTGGTAATAGGTTTCAGGGTAAGGCGAACACAGCTTCACGCTCCTCCATAGTGCTGCGCTTCCTGGCAGGCTGTCAGCCAGAGGAGATGGGCATGTTTATAGATCTACTGCTGGAGCCTGTTTGTCATCATTCTGAAGGTACCGACTTGAATTTAAGCTTATTAAAATTATTACATCTTAATATACCCCTTTTGTACACCTATTGGCAGTTCTTTAGATAGTAGAGCTATTATATTATTTGATTTAATAATGAGGACCATCTTTACAATATTTAGGATGTTTATAAATTAACTTTTTTATTGAAACAAGCTAAACTTTTTCAAGCTACTTTTTCAAAAAAAAGCAGACAGACAAAAAGCAAGCACTGATTTTGAAGATGCATCTACTTATAACAGAAAATGCATCATTTGTTGCTTGCAGGAGCGTGTCTGGCTGCAGTAGAACGAGCTGTAGCCGAGACGAACCTGTCTGCTGTTCTCCCTCTGGGTCGCCAGCACAGCCTTCTCAACACCATAGAAATGCTCATTCATAAAATGGGCCATCTCATCCACATGTACTTGCCCAAAGTTCTGCAGATCCTGCTGTGCATGACGGCCTCAGTGTCATTTATACTGGATCACAGAGAGCAGGTAAATATTAAATATTCCTGGAGTTCCTCTACAGAGTCAGCATGTGTTTTTTTTTTTTTTCAAAACACTTTTCATTGTGTGGTGGTTGGATCTATTTTTGGGCGTGCTGAACTCAAGAGCTTACTGTTTTTGATTTTTGATGTTCCTTTAGCTCAAACCTGGTTGCATCAATCCTCTGAAGAACTTGCGGCGTCTGGGGATTCTGCGCATACAAGACTTCTTTGATGGATTTGAGTCTTACAGCTTCACTGCAGATGAGCTGGACGCTGTGTTTCAAGCCGTGGTGTGGCCTAAGGTGTGTATATAATAGAGAAAATGACTTCAGTAGCTTTAACAAGTCAGTTAAAATAAGAAAAAGTATGGCTCGTTGTAAGTTAATTCAAAAGAGGCTTGGAAACTTGTGATTTTATTTATTTTTTTACCATCAGTATTTGACACTTTTGAGATTCATAAATGAAGACTGGAGTCAGTAACCCAGCTGTTTTGTTCATTAGGTGTGTCTTCTGTCCACTGAAAGCCCATATGCACCAACGCCCCTCTTGAAAGTCATCCGTGTGTGGGTCCAAAATCCTAGGTGAGTTCATTAACCACAGGTTTGTGGATTTGACACAGCCTACAGAAATCGTTTCTAGTTTTGAATAATATTTTCTTTATAGCTGGATGGAATTTGTTCTTTAATTTTTTGAGTTTTGTAACATCTGGTTGAATCGAATCAACACCGAACTGACTCACCCTGAATAATGTGAGCTTTCTTGAAAGTGAAGTCAGTTTTTATGACATTTCCTATTTATTTTTAAGCTGCTTTGTAACATTTTGTTTTTTATAAAGCATTATATAATCAAATGGGACTTGACTTGAGTAACAAGTGTTAAAACAATGCTATCATAGTTTGTAGCTGTTTTGAAATGTTATTGCAATGCAGTCTTATTATAATCTAAATGTTGCCTTTTCTCCCTGTCAGATATTTCCCTTTGCTTGCTAAGCAGAGACCTGGCCACCCTGAGTGTGATGTCCTGCTCAATGTGTTTGCTCTGTTATCCTCCAAAAACGTGTCTGCCATCACGACGGCCGTGGTGATGGACATAGCCGAGAGCTTGCTGACCACTCCAGACTATGAACTCAAGGAGAATGAATCAGAGCTGATTGTGAATAACTGTGTGATCCCCGATCCGATTCAGAGCTGTGACGTTTCAGGTAGACATCAGGGGTTTTAATGATTATGCTAAAGTATCCACTAT
>NC_039271.1:8143053-8173053 GCF_003368295.1 Carassius auratus
AGTAATGTAATCTTTGGATATGTGATGCTGTTTTCAGACAGTTTGGAAATATATTTATGTAAATATCTACTACTTTTACATTTTGTATCAAAAAGCAAAAAAATTATAAAAACTTAAAGATTACATTTAAAGTAAAAAATAATATATTCCTCTAACACTTTAAATGCACTTGAGATGAGTACAGTATATTTGAATCATTTTCTAAAAATTTTCAAAAATATTCTTCGAATTAAAACGTTATACTTTTATAAATATATTTAATCTTAAACTTTGATTTATTTTTGATTAACTAAACCTGTCTCTCACCAATAATATAGCATATATTAATATAACAATTGTATTATAATATTTAAAAAATATTATATTTGAAAAAACATTTTTTTTTATTGAAGTTCTATTTTTGTTACTTGATTTTGCATGAATGAACGGTCATAAAACGGTCAAATTATCTATTTAAAAAATACTAAAAAGCTTTTTGCCAGAAAAACAATTTTATTAATATTATTTAAATTTTTATAAAATGTGATACATAAAAAAATCATAGCCTTTTATAAAAAAAAGTAAAAAAAAAAAAAAAGGTTATGCTATAATTGCTATGCTTATGACAAAGAATTTCAGCCTGCAAAATAAAATTGATATACAAACTTGAAATGCAAGACATATCGAACTGAATGCTGATCATAGAACGTTTGTGTCTTTGTCTTTTTGAATTAAATTTGAAATGTGTTTTTGAATAACTTGAAAGACTTTAACCAAACGAGCACCATGTCTTTGACCCATATTTTATCTGTCCTTTCAGGTCCATGTTTTGACCTTCACCGTCTACCATTTGCTCACTGTCCTAAAACCTTCCTTGAATGGAGGGGATCTCGACCCATGCATGGACATGCTCATCACGGTAAACGGCACTTACATTTTCATATTTTCAAACAATCATGCCTTTTATCCACTAACTCTCCGCACCCTTCCTAGATCTTCAACAACGAGTTGTTCGGGGCCGTAGCTGAGGAGAAGGACATCAGAGGAATCGTTTCCAAAGTGATGGAGGCCCGTCACAGCAAGAGCTCCGACTCGTACGAGCTTCTCGGCCAGTTCTGCAGTCAGGAGCGCGTCATTCACCTCATCCTGCCACTCAAAGAGGTACATAACCAAATGAGCTGCATCTACACGAGGCTCACGGTTTCTCAAGAGACTAATCAGGTCTTCCGCTTTCTAGATGCTTGAAAACACGGCCAGTCTGAAGGTGTCGAGGCGAGTGCATGCTGTGCTCAGGAGGATTGTGGCGGGACTTTTGCTCAATGAGAGCATGAGCCCTCAGTCCATCCTACTGCTCAGCCATGGACTCGTCAGTGAGAGTCTGCCGCTCATCACCAGCAAAAACAAGTACGACACACACACACACACACACACACTCAGAGATGCATTAGAATTGGTTTGATCCGCTCTAATTTAAACAATTCACCCAGAGAGAAGCGACGTCCCCCTCCAGATCCCCGCCTGCCTCCTCCAAGCTGTTTACTGCTGCCGGCCAATCCTAAGAGAGGAGGAGCGAAAGCAGCCATCAGCAGCAGAACTAACATGCACATCCTGGTGGAAGCAGGGCTCAGTGTAAGAAAATAACACACTGGTTTCTGATTGAGAATGCATGAGGTTCAATCTCAAGCAGAGATTACACTTCAACAGCATTTAGGCAATTGTACATCAATCTGTATTACCGGTAAATCGTTTGCTAAGTAACAAGCAGCCACTTTAGGTTGTGCTGTGAAAGACATCTCTTATGATCACTAAGGCTGCATTTATTTGATCAAAAATGCAGTAAAAACAGCACAATTGTGAAATATTATTTTCATTTAAAATAACTGTCTTTTGTTTTTATATATTTTAAAATGTAATTTATTCCCGTGATACAAAGCTGTATTTTCAGCAGCATTACTCCATTCTTCAGCGATCCTCCAGAAATCAGTATAATATGCTGATCTGCTGCACAAGAAACATTTCTGATTATTATTAATGCTGAAATAATTTTTTCAGGATTCTTTTGATGAAAAGAACAGCATAGAAATCCTTTTCAAGTCTTTACAGTCACTTTTGATCAGTTTACTGCATCCTTGCTCAATAAAAGTATTCATTTATTTAAAAAAAAATGTCTTACACACTTTTAAAACCACTGAATATTTCTCAGATATCGCTTAAAGCACCACAATGTCTCTTTCACAGTTGCTTCACTGTAGTCTGAAGAGTTCAAAGATCAACTCCTCTGTCCCGTCAGTAAAGGAGATGCTGGATCCTTTCGTACCTCTCCTCCTGGACTGTCTCAACTCCATGCATGTGAAGGTCTGTCCTGCCCGTCTTTTTGTTTTATTGTGCATAAACGTTTTTCCTGCTCTGCTGTTTCTTTATATACCTGTGATTGCATGAATACAGCAAGCTGTCTTGTGCACATCAGGTGATAACCGAGGCTCTGCAGGCCTTCATCTGGATCCTGAAGTTTCCTCTGCCGGCGGTGGAGCAGAATTACGATCAGATGACCAAGCAGCTCTTTGTCCTGCTGAAGGACTACGCTAAAGCTGGAGCCGGCCGCGGAGAGAACTTCCACCTGGTTCAGAACTGCTTTAAGGTGCGAGAGACACTAATCTCACGTTCTCATTTTGAAGTCAAAATGTGAATCATCCAGCAAGAAATATTCTGTTTTATAGGCCATAACTGTGCTGGTGAAGAGCATGACAAAACCTGTAACGCAAACACAGCTGCAAGTGCTTCTGGGATATGCTGAGGAGGACATTTATGATAACTCGCGGCAAGCAACAGCGTTTGGCCTCCTGAGGGTAAGTTCACCTGACTGAGGGGACTCCCATGGAGCCTGGAAATACATAAAAAGAAAAATACATTTCTATAGTGAATGCACATTTTAAGAGTTATGCTCAGGTTTATTATCGTTAGCTCAAAAACCAAAATCCTAAAAAATGTCTTACTTGAAATTAAATAAATATGAACTGAAATAAAATATTTTAAACACTTATTTAAGCTTATAATTTCAGCTAGTTGCCAATCTAACTGAAACTGAAACGTTAAACGCATGTCTATCCTAGAAATGAATTTTAACTGAAATATGAAAAATAAAAAATTTGTTGCCAAGGTCAACATTTCTTATTTTAATTTAGTTTCACTTGATGTCGTGATTGAACTAAAACAAAATGATTAAAATAAATGAATTTTATTATACAAATAAAAGATATTTTATATAAAATTATATTAACCTCTTATTAATAACTATAACCTCTTATAGTTATTAAAAAGTACATTGACATAAAAAAAAAACTCAAATTGAAAAATGAAAACAAAAGTAAAAACAAATGTAGAATATGAATAAAAACGAATATCTCAATTGTATTTAAATACAATTTTTGCCAATGATTGTATAATTTTTATTTGGTTACAGTACTTAAATAACGACAACTAAATAAACTAAAAGTAAAAAATAACATTTAATAAAAACTACATAGATGTAGACTTTGAAAAAAAAAACTAATAAAAAAAAATTAAAAAAAACGCAACAAAATTACTAAAACTTTTGCCGGAATTAAATGAAATCTCTGAAAAAATACAAATACAATTAGAATAAAAAAAAATAGTGTAATAGTCTATCAGTGATACTAAAATAACACTGCTAATGCTCTTCTATTAGGATCTCATTGGCTAGATATCGCTCTTGCTGTAAAGTAAAATTTGATGCAAGTTCTTTTTGTCAATGAGATTGATTAATGAATGAGTGTTAATCAGAAAGGTTTTTAGAAATGCTCCTCCAGTAGTCCTGGAAACAGCATGGCACTGAACGCTTTATTCGTCTTGCAGGCGATCCTCTCCAGGAAACTGGTGGTGCCGGAGATGGAGGATGTGATGAAAAAAGTGGCCAAGTTTGCCATCGACGGTTCAAACGAGCAGGTCCGCATGCGCTGCAGACAGGTCAGTCGGGGTATCCACTCTTCATCATCATCATCATCATCATCCAGGGTTCTGCTTGTCGGATCTAATGTCTGTCCTCTGCTGTGACCGCAGATCTATCTGAAGTACCTGATGGACTATCCACTGGGCAAGAAACTCAGGAATCATTTTGACTTCATAGTGTCTCAGCTCACGTAAGTCAAGAGCAGCTGATCACTAACAGGCAGATGTCAACCGATCCTTCATGTCAGGTTTGTTTTCCCCTCAGTTATGAATATGACACTGGGAGACAGTCTGCCCTGGAGCTGATGGCTTTCATTTTCCAGAAATTTCCTCAGGTACTGTAACAACAGACCGAAACGGTCGTGCAATTCTAATATTAACATTGTTGAGAGAAACCTTTACTTTGTTATTTAGTATCATTGAGATATTATAGTAGGTTTTATTATTTTATATTAAACTTTTTTTTGTTATTGATATGTAATTATTATTTTTTTTACTTTTTTTTTGTAACTACACGAATATGAAAAACTTTGCCTTTTACTAGAATTTTTTTTTTATTATTCATTATTTTAATTCCAAGGCACAAGTTTTTTATTTATAATTATTTTAAAGATCCTGAACATTTCATACATTAATGCACAGTCCTTATTGTGCAGAGGAAGTTATTTTGAATAAAATATAAAACACTTGTTTTGTCTCTGGAAAGAGGTTCTTTGTCAATTAATCAGTTTAATTACTAATAAATTCCACTTTATTGTTCAATAAATAAATCCTCGGTCCATTCTGGCATGATTTGGTGTATACCTGTAACCCAGGTGAAAAACAAGTGCACTTCCATAATGTACTTAAAGTACTCTATTTTCATGCACAAATTTTGTACTTCATATACTAAAAATGATACTTTAGTACTTCTTAAGATAAACTTAAGATCATCTAAGGGTTCTCAACAGTGCTATTTTGAGACACCATGCATATGAACTAAAATGCACTTTTAACATACTATCTTTGTATTTAAAAAATATATTCGCTACCACTTGTAGTACACTTGAATGTACTAGTGTATGAAAGATACACTTTTAAAACACAAAGATAGTATGTTAAAAGCACATTTTAGTTCAAGGTGTCTCAAAATAGCACTGTTGAGTACACTTAGATGATCTTAAGAAATACTTAAGTATCATTTTTAGTATGTTAAGTACAGAATTTGTGCATGAAAATAGAGTACTTTAAGTACATTATGGAAGTGCACTTGTTTTTCATCTGGGAAATGAACCTCCCATTATATTTTTTTTCTCTGAATATCCTGTTTGACTTACGTTATGCAAGTAAACATGCAAAAGATGATCCTATACTTGGTGTTGTTTGTTCACAGGCTCTCTTGCACGAGCACTGCGGTTTGTTTTTTGTGCCTCTGTCGCTGGCCATGTTAAACGACGATTCTGCAGCCTGTAAGAAAATGGTGGCTCTGGCCATCAAGTCTCTGCTGAATCAGCTGGATCTACAGCATCAGAACTCCATGTTTAACCTGGTCAACACCTGGCTTACCGGCGAGAAGGTGAGAAGAAAAACTAAAAGGTGTAAACGTTCTGCAGAAGAGTGTTTTGGTCTTAACGGTTTGCATTTTTGGGGTTTCGTAGCCGGCTCTGCGGCGACTCGGCGCTCAGGTTTGTGGGCTGTTTGTGGAAGTTGAAGGGGAGAAGTTCATCCGGAGACTGGATGTCCTGATACCTCTCATTGAGAAAGAGATCCACACTTCCAACTTTGAGGACGTGAGTGCAGAGCTTTATAGTATGTGGATGCATTTGTTAGAGTCTCTTTGCATTGATAATGACCACCACGTGATTGATCAGATTGAGGAAGAGGAGGATGAGAAGGCTGCAGACAGACTGCTGTTCTGTTACCTCACGCTCATCGTCAAACTCATCAAAGACTGCGGCTTTCTGGAGCTCCACAAACCTGCAGACCTGCTCAGCAACATCTGGAGTATGAACACATACAGATGGATAAAGTCAGTGTTAATAAAGGATCCTGAGATGTATCATGTACTCTCTCTCTCTCTCTCCAGGTCATATTGATTCCCATCTACGTTACCCTCACTGCTGGGTCTGGCTGACGGCGTCTCAGATCTTAGGTTTGCTGTTTGCTGCTCATAAACCAGAGGAGCTCTTGGCCTTATGGAGCTCTCAGGAGAGCACGAGTAAAACCACGCAGCCCGTGGCCAGCGCTTCTCTCACTGAAAACCTGTCTCAGAAGGCAAGAGTCCCAAGAACCCGCACTTCAAACGCTCATTTCATGAAGACAGACTGAATTAATGAATACTTTGTTTCTAAACTTGTAGATGAGAGAGCTGGTCCTGTCCTTCTGTTACCAACTGCAGTCCAAGTTCTTGGATATTTCTGCTGGAGAGCAGGTATGAAATACATTTGAATTATATGTATGTAATAATGTACATTTATTTAACTAAATATATTCTGTAAATATTTCTAATTTATAAAAAATTAAATCAGAAAATGTTGATCATGTTAGTGGATTAATTTGAAAGTTTTAGCTTTTTTTTTCTTATTTTAATTTGTTTTCTAGACTTTCTGGGTAGCTTTTAATATTTAATAATATTAATCATAATAATATATATGATTTATTTACATGAAATTATATTTAAAAAAAATTCATAAAATTATTAAATTACATTAAATTATATTTGTTTTCATTTTTTTATTACCCAAAACCCTATATGAAAGAATTATCATAAACATACTTGTTTTTGAAAAAAAAAAATATATATAATAATTTTATTTTAATATCTCAGTATACCTTTATAACCTGCATTGATTAAACCATTTGTTTTCCTATTTTGTTTATTTTTTAGTTTTGTTATCAAACAAACGCATGGTTTTAAATTTTACATTTGAACTGTATAAAAATAAAATTATCAATTTTCAGGTTTCAAATTACATTTCTTGACAAGTAATGTTAGAGCTTGTGACTAAAAATGTGGGATTTGTTTCTCTTTGGTTTAATAAAATGTTCTGATTACCTGGCTTTGGATTGGCTGGCTCATCTTCAGAGGGCGGGGTCTTGGTGGGAGAGCATATGATTCGTAGTTAACTGTTCAGAGCAGCTTCACTGGTGATTTGATGGAGCTGTTGTTATGTGTTCCTTGACCAGGTGGTGAAGAACTTACTTTACGTGGCTAAGGTGATCTACCTCATCTCACCGGAGTCTGACACCGTGAATCCAGCTGAAGAACAAGAGGGTGAGGAGAAAGAAACGACTGATAACACGGAGGAGAACGAAGAGGAGGAAGATAAGAAGCAGAAGCTTGAGGATGAACAGAATGAGAACAAGCCGCCGTCTCTTCTCTGGGTGATGAAGAAGCTTTCATTACTGGCCAAAAGAGAAGCAGCAGACACACCGAAAGTGCCTTTGAAGGTGGGTTTAAATCAGCCTTTCTGTTTAAGACTTCATCTCTCTGAATGAGACAGATACGTCCTCTGATTTGAGGATCTCCAGCTCAGGGATGAGAGGTAAGCAACTGTTTGCAAAGGTAAACAAGTTTCACCGGTTTCTTCTTTTTTTTTTAGAGAACTTGTGTTTTTAAGTTCTTGGGAGCCATAGCTGTGGATCTTGGGAAAGATCGCCTTGGGCCGTATCTGACCACTATCATCGCTCCTCTCTACAGAGAGCTGGACAGCACGTATGCAGACCAAGGTCAGTCCTCACACGAGAAACAGAAAAACCCTGTCTGGGAAGAAGAGGTTTTTTTCCCATCTAAAAAAACAAACAAACCAATGCTAAACAAATATATTTCAGTAAAAAAAAAAAAAAAAAGTTGTTGATGCACAGTATATTTCAGTATCACTTTAAATCGTTAACCATCAGCTGTATCATATTTGATATGCATAACTTATAAAACCCTTGATATTAAATCTTGAAAAACCTGCTGTGCACAATCTACTACAGGCCTTCTGTCATTTGACTGATAGTTTATACTCGTCGGCACTCAAAAGGCCTTTTGGCATAATTGAAGCATCCACCTTCAGGTCGTAGTCTGAAAATCTTCACTGATTTTTCAGAAGTAAACGTGAACTTTTATATAATGTTACAACTTGGCTTTATTTGATTATACAGCAGTTTAAAACTACAGATCCTTAATCTATGCATATAAATATAATCTAAGACACATAATAAAGATCTCCCTGAATAACATTACAAAGCAAAATTTGATTGGGTGAATTTTGCCCATATACGTATGGGTAAGCAACTGCACCAATAATATTGAGAGCACACTAGGAACCATTAGAGCCTGATGAATCAAACATGATACTCAACCAAGACACTTGCAAACTTTTTATAAATATGAAAAGAAAAAAAGATTACATAAATGAGATCTATCTACCTAAAGACCTATTTCTTGTTTTTGCAAGGTTAAACTATTTCCTAATTCCATATAGCAAAACCGCTAACATTTTTGTAAGTAAAATGGAAATTAAAACTAAATTAGAATTTGACAACTTCCTCAACCATTGACTATGTGGCTGAAACTGACATTTGACTGATCTCTCATTCTGTTGGTCTTGTTTCAGACCCCACACTGAAGAATCTGGCTCAGGAGTTGATCGAGTTGTTGAAGAAGCTGGTCGGTCTGGAGCGATTCTCTCTGGCTTTCGCCGCAGTGCAGAAAGAAGCCTCTCAGAGACGAACCTCACGCAAAAAAGCCAAGGCCATGCAGGTAAGAAGCACTGAGATGCTCAAAACTGAAGTGTGTGATCGGTTCCTCTTCTAGTACCGTGTTTTTCATAGTTTGGCTGGTCCTGCGACTTATAGTCAGGTGCGACTTATCAAAATTAATTTGACATGAACCAAGAGAAAACATTACCGTCTATAGTCGCTAGAGGGCTCTCTATGCTGCTCTGTGCTCCTGTACTCTACACTGAAGACATAGAGCGCCCTCTCGCGGCTGTAGATGGTAATATATTCTCTTGGTTCTAAATAAATGACATACTCAGGTGTGACTTTTAGACCGAAAAATACGTATTTAGAAACAACTATTGTTAAATAAGCAATAATGTTAAATTTCCAAGTTACACATCTTTATAACAGAATTAAAAATGTTAACTTCTTAAAACATGCATTCTAACTTTTTTTGTCTTCCTTTTGAAGGCTGTTGTAAATCCTGATGTTGCTGCCAGAAAGAAGATAAAGAAGCAGTTCAAGAAAAACGAGGCCAAAAAGCGGAAAATCTTGTTCGTGCGCACAGGACATAAAGCAAAGAAACACAAAAGCACATCACTGAAAGACTTGGCTATAATCAGCTGATCCAGTTGCTGCCGTTTAATGTTTTTTTTCTTTTGCTAATTAATACATAGCCAAATGTATACACAGCAGAGCTGGGAAGTGTTTCTTGTTCTCAGTGGTGAAAGACTGAATGCATTTTTACAACTTGTGCAATGTTTTTAATAAATAAAAACATGCAAAAACAGCCCAGCCATTGTTTGAGGTTATGCATTATTCAATACATGTTGACTGCATATTTATTTTGCAGGCGTGCACATCCCCTGTACTTGTGCAAATATAAATATGCCATTACAAATTCAATGCATTACAAATGACAGTTAGTCATAAATATCTACCCACATAATATCAAACAGAGCTGCAATGATTATTCCGAATCAGGCTAAATGTAAAAAGCTAACACCTCTGAAATTACAATTGTAGTGGATGGGGTTTACCGAAAACACAAGCATCAGTAGAGAGGGGGAGAGTTCATTCGATGCGCTCAACATCTCTGTACTAAAATGGGGAAAAAAGACGGCCTTCACAGAACAGGAAGAATGCAGTCACTGGTCCAAAAGACACCCAATAAGAAGTCTCTGAAGTTCCTATTTACAAGATGTTTCTGCGAATGCATTTACTGCCGGCTCTTCAGTGACTCAACCAACCTGAAATGTGAGGGAACATGGGAGTTATTAGTAAATATACCGCAAAGGATTTGTAGTTAAATTCTCAAAAAAAAAAAAGTAAAACTCACCATTCCATTGCTTCGTCCAGGCCTGTGCCTTTAGTAGCAGACGTCTTGAAGATCTGCCACTTCCTGTCTTTGAGCGCAGGTAAACCAAGAGAGTTGGCCACTTCGGTCGGCGTCATGGCCTGCTCCATGTCCTGCTTGTTTGCAAACACCACCAGAATGGCTTTCTTCAGCTCCTCCTCCTGAAAGACAAGACAGATGACTTTATCCTTAAAAATTAAAGGGTTAGTTCACCCCAAAATTAAAATGTCATTAATGACTCGCCCTCATGTCGTGCCAAACCCATGAGACCTCAGTTCATCTTCAGAACACAGTTTAAGATATTTTGGATTTAGTCTGAGAGCTTTCTGTCCCCTCCATTGAAAACGTATGTACGGTCTACTGTCCATGTCCAGAAAAGTAAGAAAAACATCAAAGCAGTCCATGTGACATCAGAGTAAATACATTTTGGTCTAAAAATGACGACTTTATTCAGCATTGTCTTCTCTTCCGGGATTGTATGCTTACAACAAATTCTAACGGACCCTCTGATGTCACATGGACTACTTTGAAGATGATTTTAACCTTTCTGGACATGGACAGTATACTGTACATACATTTTCAATGGAGGGTCAGAAAGCTCTCGGACTAAATCTTAAATATCTTAAACTGTGTGATGATGAATGGAGGTCTCACGGTTTTGGAACGACATGAGGGTGAGTCATTAGTGACATAGTTTTGATTTTTGGGTGAACTATCCCTTTAAGGTTCTTTATTGGCATCTTTTGTTGCCATCCATTGAACATTTCCATTCCACAAAGGTACTTGAAACACAGCTTAATAATAGGAAGTTATGTAACAGAAACCACATCTGACCTCTAACATGGCCACAAGCTCAGATTTGGAAATGCCCATCCGATCACGGTCACTGCTGTCCACGACATAAATCACTGCGTCTGTGTTGGAGTAATAACACCGCCAGTACGGCCTGTGGAGGAAGAAGATACGAGTTTAAGCTTGGTTTCTTTCTTTCTCAATCTGTATAACACAAAGGAGAATGAAAACATCTTGCCTGATGCTCGTCTGTCCACCGAGGTCCCACACTTGAAACTTTAAGTTCTTGTACGTCACAGTCTCCACATTAAAACCAATTGCTGTGTTTGAAAAACAGAAGATTAGTTCCCGTTGCATCTCGTGTATGAAGCTGCTGACATAAATCATCATAAACACGTACTGGGAATTGTGGTGACCACTTCTCCCACTTGAAGTCTGTACAATATGGTGGTTTTTCCAGCTCCATCCAAACCTAGAATGAGGATCCTCATCTCTCTGGTGCCGAACAGGCCTGAGAAGAGGCTGGAAAAGAAGCCCCCTGTCAAAAGATTACAGAAGAAATTAATAAAGAAAAACATGGAGTAATGCAATTTACATCAGAATCATACTAGATGCGAATCAAATATTGAAATTGCATCCAAATACAACAGTATTATCCAAATATAATCACAATGGTAAAAGTAAAACAAATAAACAAAATTGAGCTTTTCAATAAATTATTTTGTAATCTGTTATGCAAACAAACAGACTAGCATCACCAGTCGAACCAGTGCGTGATTAACAAATTTCACTTTGCAAGCACACAGAAAAGCGTTCGTGGTAATAACGTTTTAAAATGAGCTGTCCCTTATATCCAGCAAAATATAACTGAATTCACGCAGACATACCCATTGTTGATGAAATGCTTTAGAAGCGCTGTCTGTCGGATGGCAGATCCGTGAAAACACTTCCGTACTCGAGCTACTGAGTGACGTGTCACACATACACGTGAAAGAGCCGTCTAACTGTCGATCCACCGGGCGCACATTCGACACTCTTGAAATAACTTTTATCATCAAATAATGGATTGTAAAATAAATAGTTTTCGAAATATAAATGTATTATCTAAATATTTAGAATTTATTATTATATTTTTACACACACAAGATCTATAAATAAGGGGAAAATGGGTCAAATATGCTTCGCAGGAACTATCGTGTTCTTCCGATTTGTTAAAGTTACATATATATACAGTGAATAAAATGTTAGTCAGAGAACTGAACTTACCGCCCTCCTGTGGTGAATTGCGTGAGTTATAAAACTGCGGCTATGACCAAATATACAGGGGAAAAGGCTGATTTAAATTTTATATTTTGCATTGATTCAAGTAGTAAAACAAATCATCTCTATCATCATGCAGTAAGACAATCATGCAGTAAAACAAATAATCTCTTTTGTTCAGTAGGAATATATTATATACAATATTCTAATTTGCAATATATTTTCCATTCTCTAATATTTTTGCATCAATAACTCGAGCCAGGGCAAATAAATGATTGATTATCCTGTGCGACAACAAAAACCAACACTTTTTATCCTTCACAATAACATATTGAGAGGACTGTAAACTGAGGAAAAAAATACTTGTTAAGAATGTTGCTTTCTATCTTATGGCTATAGTTTTATAAAATGTTTATAAAACTTGATAATAGTAGTTAGATGCTGTTTCTACTAGCCTACTTAGTGCAAGTATTGTAAAACAGTATGCAATATTCAGTGTAAATGATAATTTTTATTACAATAATTAAATGGATGCTTTTGGACAATAAAGTCCTCCCTACATCTAACCCTACTCTAACCAATAAACACCTGTGAAGGACGTTATTTTCCACTTTTTTTAATATATCCTTTATTTTTATTGAAAAAAAGCTTTTAAATACACATATTAGATTGGTATTTCCTATTAGTAAAATTAAAATTTTCGAAATCAATGATTCAATTTTTACTAAATTTTTACACTTTTAAAAATGATCTTTCTTAAAATCTGTAAATATATTTCAACATGTTACATTTGTTATTTCAGAAAATTCCTGATATCAATAATTAGGAGATAGATTTCCGATATCTAAAATGACTTTTTCTTTTTCTTTTTACTAACAATCACATTCATGATAATAGAAAATACTGTTGCTAGTGACATTGATTTAAAAAATTTGCATTTGTACAAGTAGCAATTCAATTGTTGGCAATTGAATGGCAGCCATGATGACATTTAACTAGGAGGACGCAAACCATTTCAGGACGGAACAAAATCACAAAAAATATTATGGTACAATTATTACAACTTCTTAATAAAATGATCAAATAAATAAATTAATTCAACATATTTTTATCTTTAAATAGACTCTTTCCTCATAAGTAAGAGGCAACGGATCACCAGTTATCAATCAATAAAACATTAATTGTTGAATGTTTAAAACATCAAATTGGGTGTGTGATTGATTCAGCCTATAAGTGATTAAAATCTCACTCCAACCAGGAGGAATACAGTAGACTATTACATTGTGAGTATAAAATATCAGCTGGTTCACAACTAGCACTAAGTGATTCAGAGTCAAGTTAACAAATAAAGGCAGTGTGCAAGTAGACATTATTTGTGTAGTTCTTCACCACTGATATATTATATTCACCACTATAATTTACTTAATTGACTGTGGCAGATATATATATATATATATATATATATATATATATATATATATATATATAAATTGTAGCCTATTTGTGAAATATTTAGGGTTGCCACCTTCAGCGAGGCAAAATAAAGGTAAAAAAAATTATTATAATTCATTATTGTTAGATTTATTTTTGACAGTTCTGCAGCTGTTACCTGAAAGGGATGAATTTTATTATTTGTAATTCATTTGCTCAAATTAGAGCTACATTTATTTGCCCCATTTTTATCTAAATAACTGTGCATTAAAAAACATTAAATGCCAAACTGTATATTTATGATTATTATGTACATATTTATAATTAATATAAATTATAAATGAATATAGTCTAAAATAAGTTCTAATCTATGAATTAATCTGTCTAATAATGTCTTAAATATAATAATTATGTCTACCAAACTTTCATAATGTGTGGAATATTATATTACCAGGCTATCCAAATTTGTATAAAACAACAGGCCTATACCTTGAAGCATCAATTAGTAAATCAGTCAAAGCACGGATGTGTCTGTCACCTCAAAGGCACATAGTTCACACAAAAAAGAATATTCTTTCATATTTTACCCAGGTTGGTCTAAACCTGCATAGTTTCTTTCTTCTGTTGAACACAAAAGAAAATACTTTGAAAAATGTGGTTTACCAAACAGCTTTGGGACCTTGTAACTTAAAAAAATAAATAAATAAAAATATTATATATATATATATATATATATATATATATATATATATATATATATATATATATATATATATATATATATATATATATATATATATATATATATATATATATGTCATTGGGGACCAGAAACTATTTGGTTATATACCCACATTCTTCAAAGTATCTTCTTTTATGTTCAACAGATTATTAAGGTTTGGAACAATTTGTGTGTTTGAAAATGATGACAACAATTTTATTTTTGGGTGAACTATCCAGTTCATTCAAAAAAAGAACATTTGATGTTTATTTGCTTACCCCCAGGCCATCCAAGATGTAGGTGAACATTATTTCTTCTGTAGACCACAAACTGAGATTTTTTAATACTTTTTTAGGCATTGCTGTTTATCAATCTTATAATGAATAAAACATACAATAAAACAAAAAACCATACACAAACAAAACCAAATTAAGCTCTGCGGCTCATGACGATACATTGATGTGTAAAGACACAAAACTATCTGTCTTTGCAAGAAACTGGACAGTATTTATATAATTTTTTTTTTACCTCTGATTCATGTGATGTCCGAACTGTTAGAACTCTCCTGAGTGGTTTCGTTTAGTTTAGGAAAATAATGTAAAATAAGCATGTGAGAAACAGTCACCATAGGCAGTTTGGCTCTTTTAATGTTGCAGGGATAAAATGAATGATACAGTTTAGTGATGAGTGCAGAATAATTGTGTCTAAGACAAAAAAGCAGAAATAAAACATGACGAACTTTACTATCTCTATATGTGCAATCAAACAGAAAGATGGTCTTGTAATGACTACAAATGCATATGTGACGAAGTCTTCTGGATCTCTGTAGTGCCTCGATTCGCTGCACGTTTACCTCAGCCTGCCGCCAACCTTGCCCTTGCCACGACCTTTGGCACTGAAAAGAGAAAAAAGAACCAAACCATTCAAACTGGCTGCATATCAAAACAAACCTTTGAGATAATTGCTGATCCTTTCATCATCTACTAAATCAGAACATAACATTATGCTATTGAGGTTATTTACATGATTTTGCACATTTCTAATCATAATGCATTTCAGTTTTTACTTGCAAATTTCGGACTTAATTTCAGATCACAGACTCTGAGCATACCCTAATTAATATTCATAAGCTAAGCCATGAATATTAATCTAAACAACATCAAATTAAAAATTATTCCTGTTCTTGCCACATTTGTGAAGTGCAAACAAAAAAAAAAACTTATCTGAATGTCAGTTTACAAGATTAGAAGAGACACGTTTCATAAACATGCAAGAAAATAGCACCACTCATTCACATGCTGTCTATGTTTCAGTCTTGTTCTGGCCTAATGTGTTTCTTACCATCTCGTTCAGCCTACAGCGTCCATCTCAAGAGGTAGAATATTCATTTTGGACTTACCGTTCCATTGGAGACTCTCTCGTCTATGTCCAATCAATGTATTAAAGGAACAGTTCACCAAAAAATTTAAATTTGCTAAAAATATACGGTACTCACCCTCAGGTCTTCAAAGATGTAAATGAGCTTGTTTCTTTATGCAAACAGATTTGGAGAAATTTAGCATGGCATCACTTGTGCACCAATGGATCCTCTGCAGTGAATGGGTGCCGTCAAATTGAGAGTCCAGAAAGCTGATAAAAACATCACAATAATCCACAACACAACTCTTTAACTTTAAACTGCTGCTTTCAGAAATAAAAGTCTATTCATGTCCTCTATTCATAACATTGCTTTCTCCAGTGAAAAAGTAATCTGGTCTGAATCAGGAGAGAAATAAGAAAAGAGAGTGGATGGACTTTTTCACTGGTGAAAGACTTGTATTTTGGCCAGAAGTGACGGTTTAAAGTTAAAATGTCTTGATGGATTTGTTGCATGCAGATTTTTGCTTCACAAGACATTGGACTGGAGTGGTGTGGATTACTTGTGGATCATTGTGATATTTTTTATCAGCTCTTGTTCTGACGGCACCAAATCACTGCAGATCATCCATTAGTGAGCAAGTGATGGAATGCTTAATTTCTTTAATCAAATAATCTCATCTACATCTTGAATTTTGGGGAACATTTATAATTATATCAGTTTATGTGGGCAAATTCATGTACTGTGTGTGTTGGTGATGACAGTGAACTACAAACTGAAGGAGCCACTTGAACTGGTCCTATTAGGATTGAGTGTAAAAATCCTAAACGTTTCCCCATTTGACGCTGGGATTGAGCTGGACCACATGCTCCGACCTCGCTCTGGTCAAGATGGTACGGTTTCATCAGGCTTGGGAACTGAAAGGAGCAGGGTCTGTTAAGCAGATCAAACCAAAACGGCTTCGTCTTGGTCTGTTTAACAGCAACACTTCCTCTGCTTCCTTCTTCCGAACCAGACCTCGGTGAAACCAGGGGAAAGTGACCAGTGTGGCTCAGGGTACTTACCTCTGGTGATCTCTGACTCGAGCCAGTAGCTGAGTGATCTGTAAGGGACACATACAAGCCTTGCTAAGCACAAAAGACAATTTCAACAGGACCAGCTGATGGGGAAACCTCCTGCTGCCTGATTACAGCCACCAGCATGTCACCTGCCTTCACCAACAGCATCGACTGACCGACCGATCGAGAGCCCAGACCCGACACAAATCTGACCGACAACAGTTACTGACAGCAGGCTACACAAAACCACCGGTTACTTACAACTTTTGTTGTTCAGTGATTCGGGTCTGGAGAACATTCATCTGGAAGCAAGTCACAGTTTTAGACAGGCAGGCCATGGACGCCTGTTTTCACAGCGCTCAAGTGGCAACTATTTTACCAGCTAAGTCTTTTAAAGTCAACATGAAATATTCACAAATTATTTTAATTCCATAATGTGAATATAGTGGTGGATTCAAAGTCCTCATGGGAAGTTCATATTTATGAAGTCTTAATTACTGTATTTTCCGGACTATAAGTCACACTTTTTTCATAGTTTGGCTGGTCCTGTGACTTATAGTCAGGTGCGACTTATTTATCAAAATTAATTTTTCATGAACCAAGAGAAATGAACTAAGAGACATGAACCAAGAGAAAACATTACCGTCTCCAGACGCTAGAGGGCGCTCTATGCTGCTCAGTGCTCCTGTAGTCTACACTGAAAACATAGAGCGCCCTCTCGTGGCTGGAGACGGTAATGTTTTCTATTGGTTCTAAATAAATGAGACTTATAGTCCAGTGCGACTTATATATGTTTTTTTCCTCATCATGATGTATGTTTGGACTGATGCGACTTATACTCGGGTACGATTTATAGTCCGAAAAATACGGTATGTTGTGAGATGTTTACAAATAAATTTGGATTGTAGCAAGATGGCAATGCACCTTTTCTGCATAAAATTCAAACATTTTTAACTCTGCATATATGAAATTATTAATAAAGTATCAACATCTGGTGCTTTTTTTTTTCCACTTATTTTTTATCCAATTTAGGAAGGTGCTGTAAACTGAAAGATGCATTTTACTGTAGTTGTACAATAATATAATTTTGTATGCAAGTTAGTTTTACTGTGAAATTATGTAATTATTATTAAAACAATTAACATATTATATAATTTATTAAATTATAGAATTATTATAAAATCATTTAATACATGTTATCAAATTTTGCATTAATTCAGACGCTGCATCCATTGCACCTGACATTTTTTCTCAACTCAGAAACTCTGGGCTTAAAGAAAGTCCAAAGTTTAACACTCTTTCCAACATGACTTGAACATGCCATATGGCATATTTCAGAGTAAAATTTATATTTACAAAGAAAACAGGTGTAAAGTACGACTTTTACCTCACAAAAGTATATATTCATTGGGAATTTCCTGAATTTTAAAAAAGTGATTTCTATATGCTAGGGCTCGGATGTTGTCATTTTTTGTTCACAATAACACAAAAAAGTGTATTAAAAAAGTAAATTAAAGTTAAAGTGATTTACATCTTGTCAAACTATCAGAATTTTTACAATATTTTATAATCCACTTTATGTCTCGTGCATAAAATATTTGTCCACGGCTGAAACCGACATAAATAAATATATATTTTTTTAAGTTAAGGCAATAGAGCAAAATAAAAGAATTGTTTGCAACCAAAATGCAATGTAAAAAAAATATTGACACTGATTCAAATATGTAATTTAATAAACATTTATGCTATATTTTTTAGGTCATGTCAGCACTTACGTCATATTTCTGTCTCTTCAGCTTCTCGCTGAGGTCGAACTTCTCGGCCTCCAGCTGCATCATCCACTGCCAGAGCTCACTGGCCTTCTCTCTGCGAGAACCAATCAGAAGCTTCGTCAGTGGCCATCTCTGATCTAACCAATGAGATCGTTCCCAGCGCCGACTTACTTCAGTTTATCTTCAGACAGGTGATCGATGTTGAGTGGCTTCCTCCTCTCTGCCAGGATCTTCTTCTTCTTCTCTCTCTCCGTCTGTTTCTTCGCCCCCTTGCGGCCCTCGCCCTGTTTGATTCACTTTTACTCGGTACTGCATCGGTAGTTTTGTATTTCACAATGCATGATGATAATGTAGGTTTCTAGTTTAATTCAAACCTTCTGCTGGATTCCTCCATACTGGTGCGTCATGTTGGTAAGTGCTTTCTTCTTCTTAGCATCATCATCTTGTTTCTTTCTCTGCTCCTCTTGCTCTCTTCTCTCCTTTTCTTCCTGAAGAGAAGCGATGGAAAGAGTTTCACTTATTTTCTCCTACATTTCAGTTCCAGGATTCAGAGTTACGGCACTCACGGCCAGACGGGCTTGTCTCTCCTTCTCCTTGTCTGCACGGATTCTCTGCTGCTCCGCTCTCTCGGTGCGACGCTTCTCCTGCACAGACACAACACTGTCAATCACAAGTCAGGACTCAACATAATTTAGCCGTTTAATGCTATTCTAGAATAGACTTACGATTCTGTTGACCAGAGCGATCAGCTCCTCTTCATCTTTCTTCCTCTGGATGAAATGAGCCTCGATCAGAGACTGAAGCTCAGATAAATCCTTCTCCTGACGCTTTCTGTGGATGTCCTGTTACGCACACACACACACACACACACACAGTAAAGAAGAAAGAAACTTGTACAGGTTTGGAACGACTTAAGGGTGAGTAAATTATGACAGTATTTAAAATTTTGCGTGAATTATTCCTTTAAGACATTTCAACACTAGATTGGATTCAAAATGGAAAATTAACTATTTAAATTTCGGACATGATACTTGCAGAATTAAGTATTGACATAATAAAGTCGTGATGTCATATATAGCATCCTTTTGAAAATACTGCAGGTTTACAAAAGTTGTTGTAGTATATGCAAGATGCTAGTATTCCATTCCAAACACTTGAAGCGAAAACAGGAAGTGATGTCATTCAAATTCAAACTCACATCAAAGTCCACCTTCTCTCCCTCAGGAATCTTTGGAGCACTGATATTTGGCATGAATCTGTAAAATAATGGTTACCAAATGAGGACTGAGTGTGTACAGTCTTTACATGTGAATACATGGAGGTGAACACCACTTTAGAAAGAAAGATATTAAATGAAGAACATACTTTGGCTTTGGTTTTGTCTCATCTGGGGATACAAATAAACAAAATAGCTCATCACTATTAATTTCACACACAGAGTACATTACAGACTCCCAGAGAATCATTCAAAGTGTACGTGTGTGATTTAAAGAGCAGTTACCTGTGGCCTCCTCCTCCACGGGAGCTTCTGTCAGATGACGAACAGACAAGATTACACAATAAGACTACACATTTGAAATGCTTCAAAGAAAAATGGACAGTATTTGGGAATAAGAAACGATCCAGGACTAAAGAAATGTTCTGATTTTGAAACAAATGCTCGGCTGAATGTGATGACCCGATGTTCTGACGCTCACAATCATGTGCATGTGATTCAGCGAGCTGCTATATTGCATCATGACATACAAACCTTACAAATAAACATCGCTTCTGTCCTCCAGCCTTCACGATGACACATCATGCAGTTGCAGTAATGGTAAAATTATGATTCTGATCATCACAGTTTGAATTCATGAACAAGACAATGAGCCGTCCATCATTGGACACGTCATTTTAACACTTCTTACTGTTGAGCAGATCTTATTATACACTCGATGCATATTACAAAACCAGCTGCTAAGAATATCTGGAAACTCTTGCTAAATGATTTACTCATAATCTATATTGTATGAATGAATATAAACCTGAGGAGCTTTACCTTGTGGTTCAGGTTCTGGCTCCTCTGTTCAGATAAGAGATAGTTATAAGTGGTTAAAGACTGAAGATTTACAGACACTTGTATATAAGATATAAAAAAACCATAATATGAATAAAAACTGAAATAATTACCTTCTACTTCCACAGGCTCTATTATAAGAACAGCACATCAGTTAGTTTATAAAGACTGTAGCTTGAGAAATTATAAACATACCATAATATACCTAAGACCTGGCATTAAGGGACAGATATTTTTTTTATTTGTATTTTTTTAATAAAAAGCATGAAATTTGGAGAAATCAAATGCCAGTTTATGACAAGAAATTATTTTAGCAATTGAATTTCTGTTAAAATTTTGTAACCGAAAGCCACGTTTGTTGGTAATAAACTTATGAGTTACCTGAATGCAGGTTTTGGTTCAAATGGTAAGTAATGAAATTGAGGAATTTGGTATCATGCAAATAAAAATGTGTTAATGCAGTGGTTTAAATATATTGAACGTATGATAATAAAATAAAAAAATAACTGAATTAACAAATCAAACAGGGCAATATTTACCTTCCTCCTCAGGGGCTGGTTCTAATATGAAAATGTAACATGAAATATTAAACTGCAAATTTGTATGCAGAAAATCACAAAATAAAGGTCAGACTGATGCTTTACCTTCCTCTGATGGAGGCGGCACTATTGAAGAGAAATGATTAGTTAATGCAATGCATGTTTAATATCATGCAAGTTTATAATTATTATAATTTTACAAAAAGGTGAATTTACACAAATAATACTGATGAAGTTGCTTAACTATGCAAGCTCGTTTCTGCCACAGGATTGGATTTTTTTTTTAATTTAATCTCATATTATGAGTTCATATCTTTAAATTCTGACTTTTTTCTAATTATTAAAAAAAATCTTAATTCTGACTATTTTAAGCTTATATATTTTAATTGTGAGATTTGTGTGTGGTGGCAAAGGCCTTCCATATCATTAAAACAATTAAAAAGTGAGTGAACAATTATATAACGGGTGCATAAATACTGAATACAGTTAGTATATGTTGTGAAAAATTTACCTTCCACTTCAGGAGGAGGAATGATAGAATAAATGAAAGAAAGAAGGAAGAAATAAATAATAGCATAAATGAAGATGAGTAGCTGAATCAATTAACTGTGAAAATAAACTGCATGCATGCATGTGAAAGACTCTAGTCTATAAAGGAAAAATAAATGGGCTTTCTAATGGTTTTAGGTCACCAATATGATCTAATTCTAATCAAATTGTATTTTGGAGTTAATCTTAAATTTAAACTCATGCAGGAAAAGCAACACAACACAACACAACACACAGCGAACACGGTTTTACCTTCCTCTTCGGTTTCCTCCACTACAGTGTGAACATAATAACGATTAGAAGCAAATACATTCAGAAGCATAAGAGGAACATTTGCATGATCAAGATGCTGAATCAAGTCGACAGATCAGCTTTAACATTTGTCAGAACATTGAGATCCACACAACAGCTTGTAAATGACATTTTTATAATAGTTCATATTCAGAATCTAATGGACCATATAATGTGTTAAAATAATTCAGTGTCATTTTTACACTATTTTATTTACAACGCACCAAAATATTAGATATTAGGAAACAGACATGTTTAATATCACTCTACACATACTAATATTAGTACTTGAGTAACTCAACTCCACTGGGCATGAAGCTGAGCAAGAAAGCTATTCTAAAGTCAAACGCTCACAGGCTAAAATAGCACAATAGCACACAGAACTTCCTCAGGACCAAACTCAGATTTCCATGAGGACACAATTAGTGATTAGTACACGAATACGGCTAATGTTTAGGCTTTAAGCAGTACGTACTCATCTCATACTGGCTTACCTTCCCTATTACATGGTGAAGAGAGAAAAAGACAAGGATAAACAGTTGACATTGAGTTGGATAATCAATTAATAAAGAGATGATAGATGAAACAGAGTTACACTCTCAGAAAACAAAGCTGTCAGCCCAATAGGGAACACTCTCACTTTCACTAGCATTTTTATAGCTAACTTAGAAATGTTAACTTCTTATAACATTATAAGTATTTGATATATATTCTTATAACGTTCTAAAAATCAACATTTTCTGATGACCTTTTGATGTATTTTGTACTTGAACATTCTCATAATGTTGAGAAAATGTTGTCTTAGGAGATATATATATATATATATATATATATATATATATATATATACATACATACATATTTGGGTGAATGTTTTTAGAATGTTTTAGGAACCTTTAATTTGTGTTCGAATCACAACCAAAAAATTTAATAAAATAAAATAAAATTATAAAAATATGAACAATGGATATGAACAATGTACAGGTAGGTTGTGTTGGGAATAGTCTACTACACATTACTTTCACTATTTCAGCATGTGCATGCAGTATTATCCCACAAAGGAATGCTAAATTGCTAACGGCAATTTCTACCATTTCTATTCCAGCTATTACTATTACATGTTTAGACAATTCCACTTTAAGGGAATTTAGGATAAATAATTGATTAATATGTACTCATATGCACTGTATTGTTGTCATGTTGCAACATCACATAGGCTTCTCTTGTTTCAGTTATTTTAGTGTACGGAGCACACTTGAAAATAAAGGTTTCAAAATGGGGTTTTCTCAGTGTTGCCTTAGAAGAACCTTTCAGAGAACATTTAATAATCAAAATAAACCTTTTACACTATAAAGCAATTTTTATTGAATGTAAAGGTCTTATGGATTTGTTCTTTGTTGAGATGCTTTTGAGGGGCTGATAACAGAAATAGCAGTGGAAAAGCGACCATAGATTCCAATAAATAACTTTTATTTTTAAGTTTAAACAGTCTGTACTTTGAAGCATTCAGTATTTCATGTGTAATACAATAAGTTAAAATGGTTTAAAAGTAATGAGTTCATACGTACTGAACTTCCTCCATGACTTCTTCCACGTCAGCCATGACTAGTTGATTTCTGATAAAGTAAATTTAGAGTTTAAGTTATAGGGACCTTACGTGCATGTCTAATGAGTTCATTCCTTTACAATTTCTTTCAGCATGTACTGACGGCACAACAAATCCTGTTTAAACTTCTGCTAGTGACCCTGATCCCAGAGAGCAATAATCTTTGTTTCCAACATTGTTGGACCACAACATGTTCACTACCGTGTTTCACAAGATTTGAAAAAAGCAGCATGGCTGTTCTGAAAACTATCCACTGTGATAAATCACACTATTAAACTTAATGAGTGCAGGAGGCTATTTTTGCTTGTAATAAACTACGGTTTGGAACAGGTGCTCCAGACTTTTCCAGACAATGAACTTGGCTGAGCTCATCCAGGCCTGCCATTCATTCTCTGTGTAAACTAAGAGTGCGTGTGTCCTTGGCATCTATTTTTAAAGTCTTTTGTTTGTGCAGAACATTGTTCCACAGCTTCTAATGACGCTAAAGACCCGTCTAGATTTAATTCAACTCATTAGGATTATATAGTCTTCCCAAAACACACACAGGGAACAAATCCACTCAAAAATTGCTGGTAAATGTCACAAATAATTACAAAGAAATAATCAGATTCGCATGAAATTAAACATTACATTTTTGAATCAGAAAGACTGAAATAGCATAGTATTTCTTGCAAAATATACTGCAATAATCATCATCATATTTACATTGTAAGTCACAATTAAAAATAGTGAATTACATTATTAGGCAACAACACATCAAGTAATATTGCACAAGCACGCTTTCAAGCAAAACATGTAAATACGTTTTTATGATTTCTATTTTAAGTAAAATAATGTTCACAATTGAGACAAAAACAGAGCATGCAATGTAAACATTTTTCTTCTAATACTTCAAAATTTCATGTTAACTAAATGTCACTTTATATCTTTGTAACTTATATTTACCAGTGATTTTTCTAAGCGAAAATTGTTTCTACACTCTTTTTTTTTTTGTATTTTGTAATTTACCCTAACTAACCTAATGAATGACACCTTTAAGGAGAACTGACCTCCTACTTTAAAAAAGTTACATTTAATTCAGTGTTACTTCTCATTTCTTTGTATTTATTTATGTAATGTACTAGCAATTTCTGAGTGAATTTTTGTTGTACTCCATCTGAAAGGCTGGAAAATCACAGGCTAACAGTGGCAGGAATGTTGCCATTGGTAGTCTGTATTAAGCAGCATTAACGCAAAAAGCCAAAGCATGCAAACCACCAGTCCCTCTGGCGAACAAGACGAGCATTGCATTGATGATTGCACAGACTACGGCATGCAAAGGAATGAAGAGGGACATCCTCAAACCTGATTCACATATTATGAGAAACTTGGCACAATCATTCTAATCCAGTGGGCATGCAACTGTCTGATTCTAGTTATAAAGAAACTGTAATTTGGTTTCCATGACACAATCTGAAACCTCTTACCTGAGATCTCACTAGGAAGAACGAGAGATGGGGTCTTATCTCGAGGGTCTGGGCAGCAGACAGTTTCAAACTAAGCCAAAGCTCACCTAATACAGAGCTGCCAGATCATGTGACCTCCCTGCTTTGCTCTGATTGGCTGTAGGAGCTGAGCCTATTGTCAGAGGGAGCGGAGCATTTCAGTTATGTGATGTATGGCTGCTGGAGTATTGAGAAGAACACAGACACAGCTGTTTTTCATTGGTCTCTTTATTGTGGTCACTGAGAGAGTGATACAAGTTGAAACATCTGCACTGTATGGAACTATTGGCTACAAACGGTCACGTTTGTAACTTAAGTTGGCACGACTTGCATGGTGTTAGTGGGAAACAATACATAAGTGTTGAAACATATAATAAAAAACTTGATTGTCGAACAATACAAGCAGAATACAGGATCTTTGAACATTTAGAGACATGAGCGATAAGCTACGGCGGCAGAACTGGATATTCTTTGTCTGACAAAAGACGTCAGAAATGATAATTTCATTTAAATGATGGCATTACAAACGCTCTAGCTCTGTACTGAAAGCCGACGACATCTGTGTTGCAATTTAGTATGAATGATTGCAACAGAAAGATGAAAAATGAAACACTTGAACAATAAACATGAATTGACTTTGTCCTTCTCATTGTCCTTGCTGGATCTTTTCGGATATTATATTATTAAAATCTGTGAAATGTACTCATCGAATATGTGATTTAAGCCAAAAAGTGCACGTTCCCTTTCTTTTGAGTTCAACAGTTTCACTTAACCAATACTGATTATTTCACACGATTAACACTAACAAAAAGTTGGTCACACACAACTTCAGACCAGTGCTTCCAGAAGTAAAAAAGCCAGAGATAATGCAATAATGGTATGACTTAAAGGACTTCTGCTGAATTAAAACTCGCTTTGATATTTAAAATAATATTGAGAGCAAAAGCAAAGACCATTTTTGTATCAAGCAGTAAAATATATAGTTAATTACAAAAACTTACACTATGTGCTAACATATATTATTAAGACAATAAAAAAAAAGTGTCGTAATGACAAAAAGTACAAAATAACAGCTACTCTACGGGTGTTCATATTCGGTCTGGAACTGGCGAACAGACATGAAATGCAGGGTGAAGCTTTGCTTTAGCTATAAATTAACAGATGAGAAGGGTAACTCGTTTACAAAAATGTGATTTGACAAAAGACAAAGTGGAATGCTTCTCCTCGTCCTCTTTTTCAAGGCAGTTGGCTGCGGTTATAAAACAAAGTACTTGCTCTGGTTTTCACAGCCTTGATTTCAGTTTAACAGAAGTTACATGCAAAGGCATTGCGTTTATGCTATGATGGTGCCCTGTTAATACAGTGATAAAATATATTTATTTTTGTATTTTTCTCTCTTTTATACTATGTCTACTCACATAGATCTTCCTGGCAGTATAAAATGCTTGTATTTTTTTGGTATTAATAAAAGTTTAAAAAAAGGAATGTTGTGCATTCTCTTGGTCCCTGCCTCTCTGGCATCTTTGAAAGGTTAATGGCCCGTTCCTGTTAAAAGACAAAAGAGAAATTCATATTTAATACAAACTGAACGTGCAGTATTGCATGCATTAATGAATTAAATCAGCTGGAAATAACACGTTTGCATCCACAAAATAAGTGCTGTTCTTTTGGACATTTTATTGATCAAAGAATCTTGGAAAAATAAGTAGAACAATTTCCACAAAAGAATATTACGCAGCAAACTGTTTTCAGCATTGATAATAATAATACAAAGGTTTCTTGAGCAGCAAATCAGCATATCTGAATGATTTCGCATCACAGACATACATTATAAAGTTATATTTTAAAATATACTAAAATAGTAATAACAAAAAAAAATGTATACAGTATTTCAGTTTTTACTGCATTTTCAGTCAAATAAATGGAGCCTTTACCACTAATAACCAGTGAAATAAGTGGATCTCAAATTTTATCCAAATTGACTAAATATTAGAAAATGATTATCATGCAAAATATGTTTAAACAAGATTGTTGCCTGTTCTGTATGGGATCTGGGTCATAAGGCTTAAATGGTGTGTGTTGGTTACATACTCAATAAGCCAATTCATTTTTGAGACAATTCAAAATCATTGTACACTTAGCGGTGTGTATTTGTGATCTACAACCTTTAATTCTTGTGCTCCAGAGCTAAAAACAGTTCAAAGGATCTCTTAAATGCATGGCATCCGACCATTTTTTTTCATTTTTTTCATGACATCTCTATACGGCATGCGGGCGTGCTAATCTTCTACCGCCCCATGCAGTAATGTGACAAACATGCAGCTTTAGCCCTGCTGGCACTGACAGACGCCCACAATCCCCGGCCTGATACTGAGACGAGCAGAGCTGGGTGGGGGAGTGCGGTTCAGGCCAGGCTAAAGCAACCGCTAGTCGCCCATTACCCAAAAACCGCTTGGAACCCCTGAAGGCCACCGCGTCCTCTTCTAGAGGAACAAATGGGTGGCATTCAAAATAGAAAACAATGCCAAAGAGGCATTTTAAAACCCTGCAGCCGGTGAACGACATCCCTGCAGCCATGATTTATCATTGGCAGGGATTTCTGGTCTAGGGATTGAGGGTGTTGTGCCCTTCACAACAGGACTTCATTTTGACATCACTGACCCCTCAAGGACACAGACAGATGTATAGGAAAAAGAAACTAACTATAATGCAAACACACATGCACAATAGAACTAAAACAGTGTCCTAACCAAGCAAGCTTTGGGCTTTTTTACGGTCTCTAAAACTTAAAATCTCTTTCAGGTAGAATCTTTATACAAACTAGCAACTAGGACATAGTTTACAAATGCTTGGCATTTCTTTTCACATAGTTGGGTAAAATGTTATATTCGTAAACTGAAACTACTTTAATCTTGTTTTCCAATGCAAACTGAATCTTGAATCAAGATACATTTACTTGAGGACTAAAAAGACACCAGAAGTCTTGTATTACGATAAATTGATTAAAATTAATAAACAGTTGACAGATGTTTCTTCTTGTTCTAACCATTAACTCACTTAATATTATTCAATATCTCAGAAAACAAGACTTCATATGTTCAATTCGCATCTAAATGTATCAAGTATTGTAAGTAATGTAAATGTATTAAGAATATTTCGATATTTGTATTGGAAAACAAAAACCAAAATATTGAGAAAGATATCATTTTCTGCAGTGCATGCATGCAACATTTAATGGCATGACTTTATGAATTTAGGACTTTCTCTCCTATTTAAGGCCTTTATTTGTAGAAGAGCGAATTAAGATGTTTTAAGACCTCTTTAAGAGTATTAAACAGAATTACCACAAACAGATTATTATAGAAAGAGATTATCAGAGTCACTGAAAATGATTCATTTCACTTGGCAGCCCCGCCCACTGTGAAATCTTATTGGTCTAAATCCTGACTCGTCATAAATGTATATAAAACATCAAATGATTATGTCAAACGCGCAGCTGTTCTGAATTGACAAGTTGCTTTTCGTACACAAAAACGACTTACCATTGGTGACGGATTTGGTCTCTCCTCTGCTTGTGACCTGGGTGAGATACAAATCCATGGAAAACAAGAGAAAGAGAAAACAGAGAGAAATAATAAGATTAACATATACACAAGCTAATGTGATAATCAGTGTAGCCGAGCCCTTCCCAGCTCAACCGTCTGCTATTCCACTCATGCCTTCACATTAGATTTCCTTTTTAACATACGTCTTTTGTGCCTATGTGCTCCAAAAAGTCATCAGTGAAAGTGCTTGTGGCCGACATGCTGCGTGTACAATGACAGAAACATGCTTAGCATGGTTTCATACAGCGCTCTTTTTCCAGATTCACAAACAAGTGAAACCCTCATTCCTTCCACTGCTGGTTTTGGTAACATCGGCGCGGTTACAACCACAGATTCCCTTCATTAGGCTTTTTACGTCACCCTTTACCGGTCCTTTAAGTGATCGGGGCCAGAACTGCAGTCTGTGGCTAACCGCAGCCTTGGCCTGATCTTGACGCCTCGCTGACAGTCCAGAAGTAGATTCTATTGTTCCAAAGATAGAGCCGAATGACTACCATTATTATCTGTTTGATCTGTGGATATAAAAATATGAAGGCCAGCACTCGTGGGAATGCCTTTTCAGGTTCAGAAGCTGTGATGTGTGAGCGTCTGTGTGTGTGTGTGTGTGTGAGCATGACAGCCATGTTTGGTCAACTGGATCCCAGTCATGTCGGCGTTAAAATAGATCTTCTCCCAATAGGCAGAGTGCTTTGTTAAGAGGTTATGGATGTTAAACCCGTGTGTGACAGGAAAAACAGAACGGATGAGAGAGGAGAGAATGAAATTGATCCTTTGCTAAGCTCCGCCCTGCTGACCAATCCAAGCTTTCGCTCATTTTTAATGAGTGTCTATGGAAGTCCTGTTTGTTTGGATATTTAAAATCCCATTTAAAACTATTTATTATATTTAAATGATATATTTAACTTAATTAAATACTTGCCAAGTTACTTATAATAGTGATACAAGCCACCCATTATTTTTTTTTACTTTTCCCAATGTTTAAATAAATTTTGACCTACATTCGCTTGAGGGTAAATAATGTTCATTTATTTACATATTGATTCAGGTCATAGCAGATGCAACAGTGACTAAGTTCACAGTACCACTGTGCGCTATTACATTAGTCGTTACAAAAATGTTATAAAATAGGTTTCTCTCTTTTCAATTTACTGTTTACTGACCAATTCTGATTCACAGTCTCCATAGTTTTTGATCACATGACTGCATGATTATATAATTTACGGTTTTCACTTGGAGGATTGCTACAATGGTATATACAAAGTGGCATATACAGGATGCTTTGCAGTATCACACTTTCTCCAGTTCATTCCTATTAGACACGTTAGAGGACTTGTCTGAGCAAGCAATGGAAGCTGAGGTGGGCGGAGCATAATGAAAAGCCAATTAGTGCCACAGTAACTACTCCTGGGGACTTTAAAGCACCTTTTTCTTGCAAACCAACCACCTGCTCTCGTGGCAGTGAGCGAAAGTGCGAGAAAAGCTCTGTGA
>NC_039271.1:8178053-8262689 GCF_003368295.1 Carassius auratus
ATGATCAGCACAGATATTACAAAATAGATAAAAATGTATGTCCCTTACAAAAAACAAAACAAACAAAAAAAACACGTATGCACAGTTTCTACTAAAATACCACAGTTACTATATTTATTAATTCATTAATAAATAAATCAGATTGAAATCTGTCAGAGACATGGCCTTATAGTTAGTGCATGCATATTTTTATGTTTACAAGAGAAAGTTAATTACTTGTTCAAGAATTAAAATGATGAAATTATGTTAATTATATTATATTGTATAGACAAGAATAATAATATAATATTATATAATTATTGTACATTTAAAAATACATTATTCAAGAATGGAAAAAATGTTTTCTATACATCATTACAATTATATAAATCATAAAATGTATAAAAATCAAAAAAAAAATCTCATTCAGCAGGTTTTTATGCTTAACTACTTTTTCTGAAATCAGAGGTGGTTAACATCAAATTACCTTTTTTTTCACAACACTTTACAATAAGGTTCAATATGTTAACATTAGTTATTAGTTAAACTAAAAATGAAAAATACTTCCAAAGCTTTTAATAATCATAGTTAATGTTGATTACAACATTTACTAATACATTATAAAAATCAAAAGTTGCATCTTTTTATCCTATTCACCAGACCTAACAATAAACAGCTTTAATCAGCTAAGTTAACAAAGATGAATAAATACTGTAACAAATCTATTGCTCAATTGTTAGCTAATGTTAGTTAATGCATTAAATACACTTAACAAATTGAACCTTATTGTAAAGCGTTACCTTTCTTTCTTTTTTGTTTTTGTTTGTATAAACAGTAACTCTAGTAACTATGTTACTTTGACGGAAAAATGTAACAAATGGGGTTATGTCTGAAAACTAGCACATACAAGCTTCAGTGCTGCATTAATGCACAATCATCAAGTTGTTCTCCTCCTCATTATGTTGGCAGATAATTGCTTTTTCATAGGGACAGCGTGTTCCTATGAATCAGCTGACGCTGTGCTGCCGGGTGATTGACAGCTCTGGAGAGAGAGAGGGAAAGAGAGAGAGAGAGAGAGAGGGAAAGAGAGAGAGAGAGAGAGAGAGAGGGAGTGAGGGTGATGACTGACCTTCAGGGAGGATCCTCTGGGACTGACACACTTAAAGGGCTTCCTGCCCTCTCCTTCCTCTGAATCCTCCACTTTTTGCCTCTTCTCAGCCGCCTCTGCTCTTCTCTTCTCGATCTCCTCCTTCATCCTCCTCTTTTCCTCCTGAAAAATAAAATAAGCACACAATCATCACCTCAGACAGATTAGACGGCACGTACAAAAACACCACCGGCAGATAAACCTGGGATCTTCATGTTCTGAAGAATGTTCTTTTTGCAATAAACGAGGATGATAATGAGACAAAAGAACAACAAAATCAAGACGGTCTCTCTGCGGAAGCGTAACGTGAACTGGCAGCTGCTCACATTCCACAGCAGCTGGGAAATCATAAAGAAGCCTTTTTATTTACACCACAGATTTTGGCACGGCCCGCTAGCATCAGCTCGGGGCCCTCTAATCTCTAATTAGTCCTTTTTCATTTACTGCTTCTATTCATTAGGAACAAGGAACATATTTGCATTACAATGCTAGGAGCGGGCCTCCACGAGGAGGGACGCCTGTGTTTCTTACCCGCTGCTGGGAAAGCCGGGTCTGAAACTCATGTGCAGTCATGTGGAACCCACACTGGGTGCGATCGCGCTAATGTTAATGTAAATGATGTTGAATTTGTTTAAATTAAACGGGGGTTCAATAACGATACTGTGAGTACAACAGTTTCATAATTGACACAACAGCCACAGATTGCCTAATATAAAGAAGAAAAGAAAGTGAATGACGTGTGGCCAAGTATGGTGACCCATACTTGAAATTGACTTCTGGATTTAATCCATCCAAGTGCACACACACAGCAGTGAACACACACACACACACACCATGGACACACACTCGCGGTTACAGTGCCTTGCTCAAGGGTCTTACCTCTAGACTCTCTAACCATTAGGCCATGACTGCCCACAATATCAAATATTAAATATCTTAAAGCTAAGCTAACGATACGATACTCTTAGCATGAATGCACACAGAACTCACAGATTCTGGGTAAAACACTATATTCTGACTTTTTTTTTCACTTAATGACTGAAATATAGTCATTTAAACACTAATGTTGAAAACGATTTTTTTTTTTATTTCATTCATATGATCAAAAAACAGTAAAACAGCAACATTGTGAAATATCATTACGGTTTAAAACCGTTTTCTTATTTCATACATTTTAAAATGTAACTGATTCCTTTGATGCAAAGCTGAATCATCAATCATCATTGCTCCAGTGTCACATGATCCTTCAGAAATCATTATAATATGCTGATTTAAACTAACAATGTAACATCTAATATGCTATGTTAAAGTAACGTATTATTATTATCAGTGTTGAAAAGAGTTGTGCCGCTTAATATTCTTTGTGGAAAGCGTGACACTTTTTTTCAGGATTAAAACAGATAGATGTCTGTACGGTCTCATTTGATCAATTTAAATCATCCTGACTGAGTAAAAGCATTAATATAGTTAATTCTCTTTTTAACCTTTTTTTTTCTGTTAACAAACTTGTCACAATGCACTATGATGTTTGCCTTTTCTGTGAAGCATTTGCAAGATTGCTGCCTTAAAATTTGTTACGAAATAAGAGGCTAATATCTTCGATTAGCCACACAATTAAGATCAGTTTACTGTTTGTAAGTTTTAAATTCTCAAAGAACATTCATAAATCATCCAAGCATTTAATATGTAATGTTTACAGAAGTGACCTAATTTTGCTGACAGGACCTTCATCAAGATTTCGCTCGCAGAAAAGCTATGCGAAGCAAGTTCCTGTCCGAGAAGTGAATCATTGACTCTTAGCGTACACACCTCCTCTCTGGCTTTCATCTCGGCCTCTTCCTGCTTCCTCCGCCGCTCCTCCTCTTCCAGCACCTTCCTCCTCTCCTCCCTCTTCTTCTTCAGCTCCTCCAGCTCCACTTCGGCCTCCTGCTGTTTCTGCCTCATCCTCTCGAACTCCTCAATCTCCATCTCATCTCTTCTTCTCTTCAGTTCCTCCAGCTTTCTCTCGGCCTCCAAGCGAGCATCCTCGCCGTCTGCATCGTCTGCCTCCGGCGCCTCAGGAGAGCGCACGCTGCCTCGGCTGTCGCACAGACAAACAAATAAACAGTGCACCCTTAGTTACTTACAAGGGTTAATCAATCGGTCAACAGCTTTACACGTCCATGTTCCTTGCATGTAAACGAAACCCAACCTGTTCACACACAGACTTAGTGAATCAGCACAGGCCTGTCTAAGGTAACACAGTCTCCAGTTACAGCTGAGAACAGCCCTCAGGACACGGCAGATCAGGTGACTAGAGTCAAATACTCCAGCAAGCAAAGCAAATATAGCTAAACACATATAAATGACCTACTTTACCTCAACAAAGGCCAAAAACAGACATACACAGACATGTGGAATGTGATTATTTTGTCTGTATATTCATTCCAACGTCCTGTAATGACATTAGATAAATATTTAGATGGGACCACAGAGATTTATTTGATTAAAAAAATATTTTTCTGCTAAATATAAATCTATCTATCTCTCTCTCTCTCTCTCTCTCTCTCTCTCTCTCTCTCTCTCTCTCTCTCTCTCTCTCTCTCTCTCTCTCTCTCTCTCTCTCTCTCTCTCTCTCTCTCTCTCTCTCTATATATATATATATATATATATATATATTTAGCAGAGAACATATATTAGACAGAGAGCTACAGTATGTAAATGTGATTATGTTGTAAATATTAATGTGGTATTATCTGAAAAGATCTGATGCTAATGTGAAGACAAATGTGCGAGAAATTAGGAAAATGTGGAGAGAATGTAATATGATTTATGTGGTCAACCTGCTACAACAAAAATACATATATGGAAATACTAAAATAAAAGAAAATAATAAAACTAAAACACTTCATAGACATTTTCATGCTGTGACATACAGATTACAGGCTGTCAAATGTGTAATTGTTTGGGAGAAGAAAGCCTGGACCATCCTAACACAATCGTTAGTTGTTTATATGAGCACTGACCTGAAAGTCCTCTCAGCTTTCTTGTGTTTGGGAGCGCTGTCCTCGCACACTCCTCCATTGGGCTGTTTATTCTTCCTCACCACATCCTCATCTTCCATCTGCAGAAACACAATCAGAACTGAGTGATGTGTGGACGTGACACGCACTGGTGTGTGTGTGTGTGTGAGAGAGAGTGAGACAGTGTGCTGGAAGAGTTTTGGAAGAAAGAAAATGTGGGTGCTGTTGGTTCAATGGCTGGATAAATTATGAAAAGTACACATGTGGGATGCAGAAAGCAGTGAACACACGGTGTGTAACCGCAGACCATCGATAACACTGAATGTGAAATACACTCTGGTGCAAACACTATACACTGTGCCCAAACTAGTGCCTGGAGTGATTTAGGATTTTGGGGAGGAAACTTTTAAAGCTCCAATGACAACAGTCAGTTATGAATCAACCTGTCTATCCAAAGCTGTTAAAGACCCCATGAAAAGGCGTTGCGTTTTTTGAATGCGTTTTTTTGTCATATTTCTGAATATAACTGAAACAGGAAGTTCAGGGGTTGGTCTTTTTTATTTGAATAGCCAATAATCTTTCATTTAAGTTTATGATTTGCTATTTGCTACCGGAGACAGGTATATCCAAAATATCCATGCCTGTGAGAACAAAATCATATCATCATGATTAAGAGTCTGTAAATAGAAATGCTGCTTTCCATTCAACTTGGAACGTTCCCAACTACCCATTGCACAAAAAAATCCTTGAAGTTGGATTTTCAACTTGGAAATCAAACTTGGAAGTCGAACATCTTTGAACCTGACCTTATGATGTCATGAGAACACTTATAAGCGAATAATGATATTTGATTTTGACTGAAAGGCAGCAAAAGACTCAGATTTAAATGCATATATATGCTAAAAGTTTACTTTGTCAAGTCCACTATGCTTTAAAGTAAAAGCACATGGCTTAAATTCAACAAAAAGCAACTTTGCATTTCATGAGGTCTTTGCGAATGATCATTTCTAGTGATTTCTCACCCAAAATTTAAACCATCCATCCTTGTGCAGTCCTTCAAGTGCAACTAAACTCTTACCAAAGACTCGTCATTTTCTGAAACCTCATATTTCTCAAAGTTTAATGCCTCTCTTCTTTCATCCACTTCATTCTCTGTCAATCCCACTATCTCACTCTTTTCCTCCCGTACACCTGCAGTGAGCTCTGCGGTGCCAGTTTCCGTCTCCAAAAAAAATGCAGAATCATCTACGTCTTCATTTACAACCAGCTCATATAGTTCAGAAGAAGGCACAGCATCTGGCTCATTACTGTCCTATGAATGGAACTGCAGTCACATGCTTTGTTGTGTTTAATGAGAGAAACAAACGCTGTATTAAAATAAAAAAAACACTCATCATCACCATACCTCCTCAGGTATTTTAGATACTTCCTCAGCAGATTCCTACAGGTGAATAAAGTTAGATGCCATAAACAAACCTTGAACGCAAGTTCTTGAGGTCTAACAAAGCATAAAAACTAGAAATGCGAACCTGTTCTCTCAAATAAGACCTCCGTGGCTTTTCCACCACCACCTCCTCCTCCTCCTCTCTAGGGATGACCTCTTCCTCTTCCTCCTCCACCTGTTTCTCCTCCTCCTCAGGCTCGTAGCTCCGGCTCTCCTCCAGGGTTTGGTTGCTCTCCAGCTCCTGCTGTCTGTCCAGCGCCTCCATCATCCTCTTCTGCCTGCGCTCCTCTCTTTTGGCCAGGCGCTCCAGCAGGGCCTGTTCCTCATCGTCCCCTTCTCCTGTCCCGCTGGAGGACACCACTGAGGTGGATACACTCTCTGTCACCGTCACGCTACAAGAAGCAGCATAAGAAGATAAGATGACAAAATATATAACACCACAAATTATATCTTTGCATATATGCCTAGTACTCGATTGATATTAGAAATGGTGGCTAATATAATGCCTAAATATAAAAATATTATTCATTATTATTCATTTTACACAGTATTTTTTTTTATAGTTTATCTTTTGATGAAAATGGTCCTATATATTTAGTCAACATTTTGTTATGTTTCTGAAATTTAGAAATTTTGAAAAAAACTTAACATTGTCAACATTTTTAGCTGATGATGATGTGCAAAATGACAAAAAACATCCGTTTTACTGAAGCAGGCCACACTATTATTTACATTTTTAAATAATGTATACATATTTCTTACTTTACGTGTAAAGATGCACTATCATTCAAAAACTGGGGTTGGAAATGTTTACTTTTATTCAGCGGGGATGCATCAAATTGATCAAAAGTAAAAGTGAATTATTTTGAATTGATGCAACAGCTTTTGGTTTCAAACAAATGCTGTTCTTTTGCAATGTTTAATCATCAAATAATCCTATACAAATCCAACTAAATATTTAGCAGCCCAGCTTTTTTTCAACCTTAATAATAATAATAAGAAATGTTTCATAAAGCAGCAAATAATCAGATTAGAATGTTTTCTGAAGGATCATGTGACACTGAAGACTGGAGTAATACTACTGAAAATGCAGCTTTGATCACAGGAATAAATTACATTTTACAATATATTCAAACATAAAACACTTATTTTAAATCATAATAATATTTCACAATATTACTGTTTTGATTGTATTTTTGATCAAATAAATGCAGCCTTGGTGAGCAAGAAAAAAAAAACGTAAAGAATCTTTACATAGTAGTGTATAAATTGCATATAATAACCAAACTGAAGTATTAGCTACAACATTAACACCAGGGACAAATAAAAAAACTAATATTTACACAACATTACAACTCTAAAGAACGTAAATTCCTCTCTTATCCAAAGTGTCAGCAAACCTGAACATGCAAAATGATTTATGATTTAAAGTGGATCTGCACTCCCTTTTCCTTTCTCTAGACTGCCATATGCCTGCACTTGTAGGTTAATGTAGTCTGACCGCACAGCTTGGCAAACGTTTACCCTGCGTCAGCTCTACGGACAATACCCGGAGCTATGTCTGCTCACACATCGAACACAATTCAGGTCTTGTTCGACCGTCTTCTTTGTCCACTCACTGCACAAAGCCTCAGTGTCTGAATATGTCACAGTTTCCGCAATGCTGACCTGTTACAGGAAGTTATTTATCAGTGCTGCCCACTAAAGCTTTGGGTTACAGAGAAAACATTAGTTAGCCTACATATCAAAAGTACCTGTCACGTAATACTCCAAAAGTATCTGTTTTACCTGTGGCTGTTGTTGAGCTCCGGGGTCTCGGGTTGGTAGGCCACGTCCTCGCCGTCCTTACCGCGCAGTCTCTCCTGTCGCGCTCTTCGTCTGCGCTCACGAGCGGCCTCCTCTTCATCCTCCTCATTCCGGCGATTCGCCATCCTACACACAGACAGTGTTAGATGTTACGCTGGTAACAGATGATAAGAGTGAGGACTTTTGTCACCTTGGCACACACAGTCACAGTTGCTACTGCTGCTGTTGTTGATGTTGAGGATGAACTTCCACTGGCTGTCAGCTGTGTGTGTGTGTGTGTGTATGTGTGTCAGCTTTTGCAGCTGATAATAGGATTCAGACAGCAGTATGTATGTATGTATGTTCCTGTGCCTCAGTGGTAGAGCAGTGCATTAGCACCGCAAAAGGTTGTGGGTTCGATTCCCAGGGAGCACATATTAGGTAAAGTTTTTTAGCCTGAATGCACTGTAAGTCGCTTTGTAAAAAAGCATCTGCTAAATGCATAAATTCAATTATATATAGTGAAAACATACAGATCAATAGACAGATAGATAGCGAGATACAGAATACATAGAATATTATGTTTGTAAAGAACATGTTCAGATCATATTTTAATAAAAAATGCAAAAACTTGCTTATTTTCTTAAACCAAAATATACTCTCTTTTCCATTTTGATTTTAGAATGAAAGACTTAATCTCAACAAAAAGCCCTTCCTCAGCTTGTGCTGTGATCAGGAATGTGTTCGGATCTGCTAACGCCCATGGAAAACCTTGGGGAGAGTGAAATCATATAGAGAGCCGGATTCCTGCTGATCCTGCTGACGAACAAAAAAAAAAAAAGGGTCTTTTTGGACCAGGTTTCAGACCAAGCTTAGAGTATGTCTTCACAACACATCAAACTTTTATTTCAACAGATTAAGAAAAAAGTGAATTCAGCAGAGAATGGCTTTAAATCCGCTTTAACATTCCAGTCCATCGAGTCCGGACTCTCTCTGATCTGATGTCCATCCGGGGAACACCGCCTACTTTATCTTGCATTGACTTGTGTGAAGCTTCCCTGGTTCCATAACCACAAAAATAAATCAGAAAACAAACTTACTGACTTCCTGCTGCAATAACATTCGCTAGGGTCTCTACAGTAAAGATAACATTCTGGCATGTCTTTGGTAACTGCAGCGATATGGGATGCAAACCAAGACATCAGGAGAACATGTTTTCCATATGAACCACATCTTTCAGCCATGTAGCATTAATTATTTTATAGTGTGTGTGGTGAGAGCTACACAGAGAGAAACATGTTTTATTGGATTCATAAAGATTGTAAAGGAAGCAGTATGGGAAATTAAATTGATATGCAGTTAATGTTGCAGCTAATTTGCTCTCACAGCATGCCGAGCCCATTCGGACACAATCAGACAACGGATATATCAAGCTGACAAGTATTTTCTTGTGGTCCAAACATCTAAGAAATGTCAGTGCAAACATTGCGCACAGGGCAAAGGCTCTGGAGAGCAATCATAGACACTCCACAAGGGTAACTTGGGAGAGAGAAATATATGGACCTTGCCAAATAACAGTTCCCACGCTCTGCCTTCTCTATTCCTCCACCTACTGACCCCACAGTCGCCTCCAACGCCACAGATCCATCCATTCCTTATTTGACCACAGCAGAAGATCATCTGCTCTTATTTCTGCCTATAACCTTGAAGCTTTCTGTAACAGCATCCCTCAAACACATGTATATCCTCAAGCGGGCCTTTCTTTTACCATCCAGAGAGAGTGTGTTTGGAATGGGCCATTCGATGAGAATGGGTGTTATTTCCTGAACTCTTCCTGGACTCTCATGGGAACAACACAGATGTGTGGTGCCAATATGGCCGCCGCTCCATGGAGAAAACTACATGGAAGCAGCTAAAACTGCTCAAAAGAGAATAAGTTTTCTATTTTAATATACTTTAAAATGTCATTTATTCTTGTGATGCATAGTTGAATTTACAGTTCCATTACTCCAGTCTTCAGTGTCACATGATCCTTAGGAAACATTTCTTATTATTATAAATGTTGTAAACCGCTACTAAATATTGTTGTGGAATTTTGTGGAAACCACAATCCATATTTTTAGGGATTCTTTCAGCATTTTTTAGGCAATAAGTCAAAATAAAATAAAATAAATAAAAGAAAAATATTCTGGATGGAAACACCAAGATGAAATATAAAAAGCTTAATTTAAAGAAAAGTTCAAAACAATACGGCCCAATGTACAGGGACTTAACCATATTTTAATTATGCCTTATTTTAGGGTTAGCAAGGGTTAGTATACATCTATCTATAAATAATTTTCTTACAGTGTTGCTTTAGGTGGATTTTTTTATGTATTTGTGAATAAACTATGATGGAAACACAAGTCAGGTGACTGAATAAGCTCAGATGATTGACTATTATTACCTCCCAGATCTGTCTGACATGCTCGAGCCCAGACATAAAGCATCAGTCAGCGATCGCTGGCATTACCATTTCTACAGCAGTTTCTCCAGAAGTGACGAATTTGTTCTTTTGAACAATGCAGCTGGAAATGCTGCTTAAATCACAAATTGCTTCAAAATGCAATGTTCCAAATTTTCCAGCATAAATTAAATTCTCAGCTTGGATGGAAACGCGGCTAATGTCAAAAACATGAGTTCATTCGGCAGCTGATGCTAAAATAGAACCCGTGGACTGGACAGGAATGGCAGGTTTGGGTAATCATTAGTCAGAACATTCCGTCAGCATGGTGAATGAGGACACGGAGCCAGCAGTCAAAACATTCCTGTGTGTGTATGTGGAGTATCAGTGACCCGAACTGGAACACATCAACCTGTCTCGGGAAAGGCCAATGAAGTGTGTGTGTGTGTGTGTGTATACATAGTGCTTTAAAAACAGTACAAATCCTCTGACCCTTTAACCGTGCCAGTCTTCTCAGAAGCGGCTCTGACCAGCTATTCACTAAACACAAAGCAGACCCGATCTATGATCTAGTCGTTATAGTCTCAAAGAGCCAGATGTTTGACTATCGGCAAAGTCTTATTCACTTTGCGGCTTATTCCGGCCATGAACCGCCCACTTAAACAGGAAGGGCTCTTTTGACCTTCATGTAAAATGAATAACCGCATTTCATTCTTTATGGATGATGTTTTGGGGCAGATAAATTGGAAATGGGTGATACCACAATAGAACAGCGTACAGCAAAAAAGGCAGTAATTCAAATAGTGGGTGTGCAGTTTCTACAAAACAGATGGCTTCTAAGAAATTAGCAGATATTTGGGGTGTGCTAAATTTATGTCCATTCAAAAGTAATAAGTATTGGTTATGTGATAGATATAACAAAGCAGGATACATCGTTGAGTTGCTACTAAATGATTGAAAGTTTCACTGTAAACTTTGCCTTAAATGGTCAAAAGGCTCACAGATATTCCAATCAACTGATGTTTAATATCCGGGCTACAAAAGCATTAATAAGATGACTATTTTGTTTTCACCTCCGGTTAACTCTCTCTCTAGACAAACAAAATTGTTTGGGGTTTATTGGGTTAAACATGTTGGACATACATCAACATACATTTACTTATTTGCTAACTTATCCAAATACAATGACAAATATGTTCCTTTGAAATGCTCTTTTTTTTTGCAGTTACGTTTTCAAAAAACATGTTGAAATTAAATAGCAATCAGCCAATCAGTCTGAAGTTTGTGATTTTGAGAAATTTATTTTCTATGCAATACAGTTTTGTCTATGGGAATGATATGGAAGCCAGTTTCCCTTACAGGAAAAAAAAAGTCTCATAATTAATCCTTGCAATTCTAAGTTTATAGCTTTCATTTCTGAAATTATTATTATGATTTAAATGCAGAATTGTAGTATACAAACTTAGTTGCGAGAAAAAAAAAGTCAGAATTTTTAGATAAAATGTTGCAATTACCTTTTATTTATTTTGTCATGAAAAAAAAAAGAAATGTGAGAAACTTAATTTTTTTGAAACTTGTCATTGTGTGATAAAACTTAGAATTCTGAGACAAACTCAGAATTCTGACAAAAAAAAAAAAAAACTTGTGAGATGTAAACTTAACAGGTAAAACAAACAAACAAGAATTTCTGAATTGTGAGATATAATATTTTTTTCTGTTTAAAATGGGCTTTCGTGCAACGCTGTGGACATTTTATCAAATATATAAAGGTGAGCATTTTATCTAAAGTAAAAGAGTGCCACATTTTAGATTGTCAGCAATGTCCAGTAATACATACAGACAAAAGACAGAGCACACAGCCTCCTTCTCTCACACACTTTCCCTCTCCTGTCATTTTCAGCAGTTGAAATGTTGGCAAGTCTTCCAGATGAAAAGGACTGGCGCACATCAAGCCATCATCACCTGATATAAATGCAGCTGGATTCGGATGTCAAGCTGCTCCTGCGTGCATGAACTTTATCAGACTCGCGTTGTTTTTCTGCATCAGCGCCGAGCCAACATCTGCCCGGCTGTTGTCCCGCTGCTTGCACAGAGGACGGGGAACTTCACAAATCTCTGCCAGTAAACACTTCTAATGCACAGCCATTTGGCAGAGTGACAGCGCTCATCATATGTACACCGAAAACTTACTTGTGTCCGCCATGCATCACGGTGACGACCAAAATAAACGGGGACAGCGAGAAAACAGATGGTTTTCACTAGTTCAATTACAGGGAAAGAGTAAATATTGATTGTTACAGCATCTTTGCATAATTCCAGCTATTTAATAGAGCGATTTAATCTTTTATCACTAACTCGAGCAGGAGAAGAAGAGCGGGCCAAACTGAATCGACTCCACAAGAACATAAACACAAGATCACATTGTGTCGCACAGCTGAACGGGTTGCATTAGTAGCTTCCATCCAAATGTGATACTTGGCATAGAAAACACAATTCCAGCCTTTCAGGCGTTTATAACATATAGCCAAAAAAAGCATTCGTTTTACGCTATGCTGTAAAATATAATGGCCCCTAATCTGTGCGTCATCGGCTTTGCACTTCCGCCGTACGATTAGGTGAAAAAGATCCCATATATCTTAAATCATGAAAAAGAAAAGCATTCCTGCTTCATGGTAACATGTTTGGAGGAAACAGGAAGGCCATTGTAGACGGGAAGCTGACACTCAGAACGAACTGTACACCATGTAACTCTGGTCTAGCATCCTAGCCAATGATAATAGAAATAACGGTTGCTGAAAGACCGATTTAGAGCTGATTCATGCCATCCAATGCTCTGTTGGAATGATAATAAGCTTGATTTGTATGTTCATCAGCCATTACCCATAATTCTTTTTGACAGAAGCATAAATGTTCAAGAAACAGCTGTCAGTGCCTCCAGTGTTTATAGGAGTGTCGCTTTGCCTTAAATGGTCAAGCAGTTCGCAAATGTGCCACTGATGTTTAACATTTGTTACTTTAACACCAGCTTTCTGCTTTAATAGCAGACTCCATCATCACAGAAAAAGAAAAACGAGCTGAAAGTGCAAGCTTCAAACCACAAAAGCATTAAAACAGTAATTTCTTTGTTTTCACCTCTGGCTCAAAATTCTGCAGGCAATTTTTTATTCTAATTTCTCCACAATGGGAAACATTAATTATCTCTTTAGAAACATTGGTCTGGAGCTAAGTGAACAAAAGTTAAAAAGTTAAGAATACTGGAAATACATCAACATGCAGTGTATTTATGAATCTTAAACCACTGTAAATGTGTTAAGTAACTTTTTACATTAAAGACAGCGCAGAAATAGCAATTTATCAAAGCCATGGATGTTTGAGTGCCCCAATACAATAATAACCAATAGTTTGCCATCTAAGTTGTTAGTAAGTGTGAACAGTGTGTAAAAAGGGGCAGAATGGGGCGCAATCATTTTTTATCTCGATTATTGTATTTTCATAATCGTTGGAGGCTGAAATCGAAACCGTTTTTCAATTTTCAATTGCACAGCCCTATGTTGTACAATAGATGTTTATAGTAAAGTGAATTGCTTGATGGAAGAAACATTCTTATGCCTTGCCGTTCTGGTGCTCAGTGCTCTCTGTAGAGCCGACCAGACGTCAATAGTTCAAATAGAAAAAGGGCTGGGTTTGAGAGTTTAAGCATGATTTTGCCAGCTCTTTTACTCACTTTGGATGAGTACAGTTCTAGGAGAAAAGGGGAGGGTTGTACCAGTGATTTGCTCAGCAGTCCAGACTATCTGCTCTACAGGTCAGTTTTGGTAGCTGAGCTGAACCAGACGGTTATTGAAGTGCAGAGGATTGATTCAATGGTTGCAGATTAGAACCATTTCAGCAACTCCTGTTGAAGGTTGAACTTCCTCAGCTTGCGAAGGAAGTACGTACAGCCTCTTCTGTTCCTTTTTTACAATCAGGTCTGTGTGGAACTCCCCCTTCAGGTCCTGAAAGATGGTGATGCTCAGTAATCTGAATGACTCCACTGTTGTTACATTGCTGTCTATGATAGTAAGTTGGGGGGAAAACCAGGGGGGTTTCTCCTGAAGTCCACAATCATCTCCACTGTTTTGAGTGTGTTCAGCCCCAGGTTGTTAAGACTTTACCAGACAGACAGCTATTCAACCTCCTGTCTGTAAGCAGAGCCGTTACTGATAGTTGTGGTGTCATCCACAAACTTCAGGAGCTTGACAGAGGGGTTCTTTGCAGTGCAGTTGTTGGTGTACAGGCAGAAGAGCAGTGGGGAGAGAACAGATCCCTGGGGGACACCAGTGCTGACGGTGTGGGTCCTGGGTGAGAATTTCCCCAGCCTCAATAGCTGCTGGTGCCTATCTGTAAAGACACTGGTGAACCACTGACAGATGGAGGAGGGCAAGGAGAGCTGTGTTAATTTGGACTGGAGGGGTTTGGGATGATAAGAGTTGACGGTTGGGCTGAAGTCCACAATCAAGATTCTCACAGAAGTCCCTGGTTTGTCTAGATGTTGTATGATATAATGCAGTTCCATGTTGACTGCATTATCCACAGACCTTTTTGCTCTGGAAGCAAACTGCAAAGGGTCCAGCGATATCCTTCAGGAAGGCCAACACCAGTCTGATCTTTCAAAGGACTTCATGACCACAGAAGTTAAAGCAACAGGTCTGTAATCATTTTGGGTTTCTTTGGGATGGGGATGTCTGTGGAGCATTTGAAGCAGTAAGGGACTTTCCATAGCTCCAGCGATCTGATGAAAATTTGTGTGAAGATAGTGGCTAGCTGGTCAGCACAGGATTTCAGATAGGCTGGTATAACATTCTCTACGCCTGGTACTCTTCTTGTTTTTCTTGTCTTCTTTTTTTTTTTTTTGAACACCTGACACACATCATCTTCACTGATCCAAAGTACAGGAGCGGGGAGAGGGAGGTTGCTGGAGGTGTAAATGGATCCATGGACAGAAGGTCAGAATGGGTGTGGGGTGTGAGACAGGGTTTTTCAAACCTGATAGAGAACTCAGTCAAATTGCTGGCCAGTTGTTGCCTCAACACAGTGTACATTACAGTCTCTGTCAGGACATGAAACACGCCGTCTCATTTTTGGGAGAGATTTGCTTTATTGAAGTCACTGAGAATGATTATAACAGAGTCTGTGTTGTTCTGTGTCTGTGATCTGATCAGCCAGCTGTTGTAACACTGCGTTCACACACGCTTTACAAAGGAATGTAGACACTTATGAGAATGAACGAGGAAAACTCCTGCAGCAAGTAGAAAGCAATACAGTTGATCATTAGCACATCTTCTTCGACGCTGTTACATCTGTACACCACCTTTGGTTGATGTGGAAGTATGTCCCACCGCCACAGGATTTCCCTGTTGATTCTACGTTGCAATCCACTTCCGCTAGAGTCATTTCTAGCACACTGTCTGGAATGGCTTCATTCAGCCAGGTTTCCTTGAAACACAGAGCAGCAGAGTTCGAAAAGTCCTTGTTTATCCGGGAGAGCATAAGTATTTCGTCTGTTCTGTTGGGTAGACAAAAAAAGTTCTAGTTCCAAAATTTAGTTCTAAAGCTGCACTGGATGAGCTTGACGAGTGTACCGGCTCGCTTCCCATGTTTGCGTGTCTTAAAGTGCTTGAACAGTGCTTCTGTTCTGTCCAGTAAAACATCAGAAGTCAAAAAACTGGGAAATATTGGGTGGTGTGTACTAGGGCTGGGACGATAAATCGATGCTTAGATTTTCATAATGCATCGCGATTCCTCTGGAATCTATTCTGAGCTTAGATTTTAACAGCAGATGGCGCTCTAATCTAGTTTTTATCGGCACACTCAAATACTCATGAAGAAGAGTGCTTAAGAGTGCTTGTGCGTTCGGCTGAGTCATGTAATTTCACTTCATCTTAAAATGTTTTTATGATTCAAGAACACCTTTGTAATTCGCTTCAACGTTTTAAAATTTTATGAATGATTATTTTAGGTTGAAGTGTCTGTAATGATTTGGAAATAAGCAGAGCACGGGTGTTTCTAAAGCATGCAGTGCCATCTGCTGTTCAAAACTAAGCTCAGAATCGATTAAAAAAGAATTGCGATGCATTCGGAAAATCTCATAATCGATGCCGAATTATTTCTCGATTCGCGATGCATCAATTTATTTTCCCAGCCCTAGTGTGTACTGCCAAATGTTCAGCAATTCATCCCTGGTGAAACTGATTGTAGGAATATAACTAAAAACAGGACAAACTAACAAAAACATTAAAACAACTTTGGAGCTCCATACCAAGGTGGTCACCTGTGGCGCCTTCTTGGAGAAATATGGAGAATTTGTCACCATAACCAATTCCTTGTATTTGTAAACATACCAGGCAATAAAGCTCTTTCTGTTTACCAATTAATTTTATTTTTTGAGATTTTGAAAACATCAAGCATTTTTAAATCCTGCACAAAGACCCATTTGGCCACACAGTAATGGACAATTTGCAAGCTGTCTTGTTTTTACAAGTGGAATAATCTTCACCAGCAATGGCTGTGCAATGGATCTGATGATGTCTCCCTATTAACAGCCCTCGGTTTACGGAGCAAAACGGCTGAAGAAGAAAGAGTGAGCGTTAATGATGCCTACATTACCTCTCGGCTTCCAGACGCATCTCCTCCCGCTTCTGTCTCCTGAGCTCCCTGCGTCGCTCAAAATCATCATCCATGCTTCAATCCTGAGAGCGTGACCCTGGAAAACAACAGAACATGTGTGTCCTTTAGTCTCACGCGTGAACCTTACATAAACTCTAGATATTGTTACTAGACCGTTACTAGATATTGTCTGGATTCCACAGCTGCTGTGAGCATTTGGTTAACCTTTACACAAAAATCGCGCATTCCCATATGCAAGACATTTACAGTCTATCTTTTCTCAGCCCGACATCAAACAGATCACAAGTTTGTTTTCATAATACCACTTAAAATGGAAATTGTGGGGGAGAGAGAGGGAAGAATGAAGAAAAAAAAGACAGAGAATGGGTGAGGAAAGGATGTTAGCACAGGATGTCCACTCAGTCAAGCAGAAAGACTCTGACTAAATATACTGCGGGGTATTCGGCGGAGGAACCGAGCCCACCCAGGAGATACAGAGCTGTTGTCATTAATCTCAGGACTGTGCAGCTTCAGATGGGCCTTTTCGAGACCGCCCTACCTTCACTTCAGTGATGATAACCTCTGGAACGTTTTAGCTTTCACAACATAGCAGAAATTCGCTCTCTAGTCTCGATTACGCTCCAACACAAAAAGTATTTCGGGCGCTTTCTCTTTCTCGCTGCAGCTGGAGCTACCAGAAAGGGCCAGAGCCGGCCTCTTCCTTTCCTATTTTTTCACCCTCCCTACTTTCCTCCATTTTTCTCCCTCCCATTATGGTGAAAACTCTCAATCACGGCCGACGGGTCTGCCTCCTCCCTCTCTCCCCCTTTTCCTCTCTCTCTCTCCTGTTCTGACACGGTCCCACTCTCTCTCTTTCCTTCCCAACTTCCAATTATTGCCCATTCCATTTCTTTTTTTTGCTAGTTCCCTCCCTCTCTTTTGTGATCATGGAGCTGTTGCTGGTTAGTTTGAATATAATTGTATGGTTTTCACAGCAATGCCACAGAAGAACCATTTTTCTTTCCCCATAGAAGAACCATTTTTGGTTCACCGAAGAAACTTTCATTGAAAAATTCTTAATATAACCCTTCAAATAAAGTTCTTAAAATAACCTTTATTTATTTATTAATTAAAATTAAGTAAATAAATAAATCAGATATATTATGGTGACATCAAACTAGAATGGATAAATTTACATTAAATGCAAAAACATTACAAACACAAACACGTATATCACTTCATTTACATGAATGAACCAGCAAAAACACTACATGAATGACAAAATGTTTGATCATTGCTTCAGCTCAAAACCAACAATTTAACATTCTTCTTGTGGGAAAAAGCAATTGCTGGAAAACCAACACACAGCTTAGCTACTGTCCTGCTACTGAAAAAGTGAAAAAACAAAAAAACACTTCACTTTTTCTTGGTTTCCTAACACTGATGGACATACAAATATACACACACAAAATGTGCAAGAATGGAGAGGGAAAGAGGCTCTCAGACACAAGAGAACAGGAAACAGTTCTCCTAAACCCCTCCTCCATATTCACATAACTCTGACAAGGATGAAGACAGAGAGAGAGAGAGAGAGAGAGAGAGAGAGAGAGAGAGAGAGAGAGAGAAATGGACAAAACAAAAACAACAGCGGGAGAGGGGAAACAAGGAATGTGAACAAGAAACAGCAAGCGAGAGATCGCGCCGATCTTCCTTATCAGGCAGAAGCGCTGCGCCCGCATTCACAAACCGCAGGAATGTGGTCTATCTTTAGCTGGATCTTCTGTTTGCAGGAGCATGGCTGCCCTTCATATCTGAGCCCTTGAGCAAACAGCACTGACTCAGCTCAATATAACTGTCACAACTGTGTACGATCAACTCAAATTGAATCATGCTCTCGCAGCGATGACTACACATGCTGACCACGCTAAATTTAGGATTGAAATTCAGGTTGTGTTGAAAAGTGATAACTGACAATAAGGCTGTGTGTTCTGAGAAAGAATATAGAAATGCATTCGTCTCTTCCTCTTTTGGACCACCCGTGTGCCTAGATTCATGTCGTAGCACTTTTACCCTCTTGAATGTTTCATAACGGGGGTCTGGCTTCTCCAGCGAGCAGGGAGACGCCTCCTGTCTAGAGAGCACGCGCTGTAATGGCTGTAATAACACATTTACCTGCTAAATTACTATGTTCCTCGTAAGTAGTGCTTAACCCTTCATCAAAGCTCATCACTGCAATGACCCATGGGAATGCAGTCTCAGAGCCTCCGTCTGTGATGTTCTCTAGGTCGTGAATGTACAAACGGATGCCTGTGCCAAACCACGCAAACGATTCAGATTTTGGCTCTCTTTAAACCCTGTAGGGAAATAGGAGCAGCTGATCAAGAAAACTAAAAACGATGACAGATGGAAAATTGTCCTTAGTCTAGTTTACATGGGATTTTGTTCAATTGGCTCTTTGTTCAATATAAGATGGTAACATTTAAGATGGTAACACCCATTTGACTTCTGTTTTCCTGAATAAAACTGCATATCCAATAAGACAAAAGAGAATTTATTGCATATTGCGTATTTATCCATAATTGACTGGATTGTGAAAGGAGTGAGGTTATAGATAAAAATAAATGTAAAATAATTTGTGCTGATGTATCATTAATGTAATAAATGCTATTATAATACTAAACTAAAATAAAGTACAAATGAAAATGTATGAGGCGATCACACCAACAACTATTTTTGCTAAAGCGCATAATTGCACTTGAATTCTCATTAAAAATTATATATTTATATAAAATGAAATAAATATAATCATTAGTGGTGATGTCGCTGATAAATAAATACATTTTTTAAATTGTATAATATTTTGTGCTCATGAATCATTAATGTTACACATAACGTAGCAGTTTTCACAGTCTGAAACGTAACCACAGGCAATTCCTTGTACAAACAGAAAATAATTACAAACTCATTAATGTCAACACACTTAGACTGAACAATCTACCACTAGCGAGATGCTCGTAGTTCGCCGAGATAAATGTTGAGTTAAAGAGCGTTCTTCATAACCAGAGCCAAAGCTGATGTGATCCACAACCCCTTCTGACAAAAGGATTAAATAACTAAATGTTTGGATCTACCACCCACCGTCTTTTGGACCTCAGCCACTCTGGACAACTTGAGAGAAACTACATTTACGGCTCAAGAAGAGAGTGGAGCATTGCCAACATAAACCATCCCCCTTATTTGCATGTCTGTCAATAAAGGTCCATTAACATAGAATGGCTTCGCTATCAGAGTTTATGCTAACACACTCTCCGCGGCCGCAGCAGGAGTCTGGCGTAGGAGGACGATTCAGAGCGTCTTCTCTGGCCAAGATTTTAACAAATGGATGAGCCGTGCAGACATGTTGCATTAAAAAGCATTTTACTGTAATGTGGTGTATATTTCACCATGAAACAACGTGATATTAAGTATCACATAAAATGGCCTTTTCCCTACAGGAAGAAGTAAAGTAAATCTATGTGTAACCATCAAAATGTGATGATGTGCACTTACACTGACTGCACTATTAGTTCATAATGGGAAGATGTTTATACAGTGCAGCCAAGGTAAACAAACAAATGGGACAATTCCAAATGGATTTCAACGTCAACATGGCTTTCACAGCCCGTTCTGTAATGTTACGTATTTCCAAGTGAAATGTGTGAGAAAATTAGGTTCTGGATTTTTGGATTCCTTTGCAAAGAAAACTTTTTTTTCTTCTTATTTCTGTGGAATAATGTACTGTAGCAGGCATTAAGACTCGACATTTGCATTGCATCAACATTTCTAGCAAAATACGAAGTCAAGGCAGAATAAATCATCAGAAATGTTCTCAGGTTTGATAAAAAGCGGGCAAGGTTTTTGAGGTTGTGCAACTGTAGCCAGGTGCAGAATGGCATCCCAGAAATCTGCAGCGTCAGCAGCCTATCAGAGCCTCAGACATGCATCTCATTAAAGACGCTGCAGGTATGCCAGATATGTGCAGTCGGCCTGTCCATCTGGATTCACTGACAGCTGCTCAACAATTTCAATGGAAATCCAAATCTTTAGTTCGATACTAAAAGAAATGCTACATACTAAAGTGATTTTTAGAACCGACTTTGTTTCCAGAAATGTTTAGCCGATTTTTAACACATATAGTATATAAGCACATCATTTGAATAGTGAATACTGTGAATTACATTAGTCTTGATTGATCATTTGATGTGTATATATACCAATTACCGTATTTTTCTGACTATAAGTCGCACCTGAGAATAAGTCTAATTAGTCCAAAAATATGTCACGATGAGGAAAAAAACATATACAAGTAGCACCGGACTATAAGTCGCATTTATTTAGAACCAAGAACCAATAGAAAACATTACCGTCTACAGCCGCGAGAGGGCGCTCTATGCTGCTCAGAGGTAGACTACAGGAGCACTGAGCAGTATAGAGCGCCCTCTGGCGGCTGGAGACGGTAATGTTTTCTATTGGTTCATTTCTCTCTGTTCATGTCAAATTAATTTTGATGAATAAGTCGCACCTGACTATAAGTCGCAGGACCAGCCAAACTATGAAAAAAGTGCGACTTATAGTCCGGAAAATACGGTAATGTATCATTAGGTCTGTAAAGTCTGGACATGTCAAGATGATCGTGAAAGTCCTAGAAGATTCAATTTAAGACTTTTGAAAGACATTTTCAATGCCAAATAAAGAAAATGTAAGGAATATATCAAAGGGAACACAAAATGTGTCAATATGGTCTGTATGTCTAAAAAGAATGAGTAGCATTACCAGTTAAAAAATACGTCGTCTAACAGATTTCCATTTCTTTTTAATTTGTGTAACAAAAAAACGTAACTATAATATGGAAACTCACATAAACCCTGCTGTCTGTGGTAAACTGAGGGAGTTTAAGTTGAATTTATTCCTCAATATTCCTAATGCTCTTAAAAATCACCCAAATACACATCCTTAGAAAAATTCAAGCGGACAGGAACAAACCAAGACAGACAAGAGGACAGAGAATCTAATTCACTTTCTATCCTCCGTGTTCACTCTAAAACATAAAGAAATTAAGAGATCTGGAACCTGAGCCAGATCAATGAAATCCACACGGACACATCCATACTGCAGTCAGTGCACCTCTGTCTGTCTGTCTGCATCCGTGATGACAAACATACAGAGCCACTGCTGAATTATGGGACTGTGTGCTCGGTGAGAAGTGCAGGAAATTGAGAGCACCAATAAAAGTGACTGGAGGCCAGCCGGAGTTGTCCCATAAAGCCAGCTGATTGATTGGGCGGCACACGACCACAGATCTCAGGACAGTAACGGCAGGAGTCCAGCACCAGGTCTGCTTCATGTACAACATAACAACACTATGTGATGGGCCAACAGTCCCCATGTTTATGTGCTGAAGGTCAGACAACATGCTGTGCTTAAGATTTTAAAGGGGGAAAAAATGGTTTGGAGTCTCTGTCATCAAGCTTATTTTTGACTATTATATTGGATTTCATTTAGCATTTTCTTTAATATTTGACATGAATGCGTGTTAGCCTTGAAATTTTGAGAGTTCATAGAGGAACTTTCTCTGAAGTACAGGCCTAATGGTGCATTTATTTATAAATCAAATCCAGATTAGACAGAGTGTGCGATTTATGGGGGATTTGCGAGGTACGGCCTCTCTAATTAAAGCTAGATAAAAGAAGTCAGGTTGAGGGGGTCTTTAAAGTACATATAATTTTTATATATACATTCAGCAGCATTTCCAAACAACATTTAACCACAAAACTTAGTCAGAATACAAAATGGCCAATAAATATATGCTTAGTCCTAGCTAGTGTTAAGCAAACAACATATTTTTGCATTAGCCGATTTTTAGACAATTTGGGTTGAGTAAAACAAACTTAAACGCGCTGTAAACTAAAAATGTATTTATAAAACATCAATCCCACTTCAAGCCACTGTAAAATTTGCATTCCGATAAAACTGTTAATTTCTCGTAAAACTACCTATACAGTGATTTTAAGTATGAGAATTCAACTACAAACATATATTTCTCAAAATCTTTACCTTAATCATAAACATGGACTCTAGCCCTAAAATGCCAACAATACCAATAGTAATCCTAATGGAAAGTTTGCTGTATTAGTCACAAATGCTGCTTAGATTTCTTAATTGATGTATTATTTGATGGCTTATTGAAGTAACGAAAGCTTGATTTGGACTCTCCAATGCATTAGCACATTTATGACTCTAGGACCTTAAAGAGGAAAATGAGAGAGTATGCAAGGGAGACAGAGAAAGAGCAAGATGTGCCGCTATAAATCCAGTAGAGATTTTTGCAGGAATAGCAGCAACTGCTTTTCATGGCTGTCACTGGAAAAAGAGGAGAGAGAAGAGAAATGGTTGGTACACTACCTACCTAACCGAGGTTTGGACACTGAATTTGTTGGTCATGATGAATCTCATGACACTGACACGTATAATGATGCATACATGCATGTCCACTGCACTCAAACATTGACAATGCCCTAGATTCGATTTCCCGGGAATGCATGATCTTGTTCAAAAATACATATTTACCTTGAATGAAAAGTAAATTGCTTTGCATTAAATAAAATATTGTAAGCAAGATAAATGTCAGGATATATCAGCGAGTCAGTATCACAAAATAAACCCTTTCAGGGTGATGCAAGGCACCTTGGTTTTGTGTCAGGAACCCGATCACCACATCAGAGATAATGACTCACTGACTGTACAATATACCTAAGGTTTTTAAAATGGGAAGAAGGGGATCAAAAATTCAAGCAAGGGCAAAAATAGGCCTCAGTCATTGAATTTCCACTTGAGGTTGGAAAAGGAGATTCTTGCATTCCCAGACAATGGATCGCATTCCCCGACACGTCTGCATGTCCTGTGAATCACTCTCAGTTTGCCTACAGTAACCTGCTCAAACACCAAATATGTCTTAAACTGCTCAATTACCCACAATGCCATGCAATTACAGGCTCTAGGATACGGAGTAAATGTCAATAGCTGTAATAAGCAAAAGACATAGTCTGATGTATGATCTAACTTAATTGGTGGAAAATACACAAGCTGGGTATAATAATAATAATATAATATATCATTATTTATACAGTGCTTTTTAGAATCCATATTGTTTAAAATAATTTCTTGCTTCTATAAATAACATTTAAAATTCCCTTATTAATATATAATATTTAGTCTATATTTTTTTAATCCATCTTGTTTAAAATAATTTCTTACTTCTACTTAATATTGTATGTCCCGATCAGTTTTTTTGCCATCGAGTCCGAGCCTGAGTCATTTGATTTTGAGTATCTGCCGATACCGAGTCCCGATCCGATACTTCTATAATACATAAAAAAAAAGAATAAAGAAGAGCGAAAAAACAGATCCAGGATGTTCAATAAATTAAATTTTGAAATATATTCAAATATTAAACAGCTATTTTAAATAGGCTAGTGAAAATATTTTAATATAAATATTTTTTTGCTGTACTTTGGATCGAATAAATGCAGGCTTGGTGAACAGAAGAGACTTGCTTACTCTCACCTGCTGGAGAAGACTTAAAAAACAATTTATTGTCGTGATAGTATATTAATGTCTTCGTGTTTGCATAAGTTTCTGTTTTCCTGTGAGCACCACAGCGATAGCTGGACGCTTTTGTCCATATTAGGAATTTCCTGATATGACTATCAGTGCGAGAACGCGCTCATGCTTCTAGTACGAATGAAACACACACTGCATGAGAGTTTAGCGCTCTGTGATGTTCATCTCGCTGTATTCTGGGTCCGAATGAAATATCAGGTCATGCGCAGACAATCATGTCTCTTTGATTTTGAATCTATATTTATTCACACCAGCTCTTGAAAACAAAGTGATGTCATGCCGCACGCGTTGCTGTTTCTGTGTGGAGTCAAAAGGGTCTAACTCCGTGCCACTGCATAACTAAAGAGGTTTTCAAAAATAATGAGAATATATATATATCTGAGTCCTGATCGGGATGTAACGTCCGATTCCGATCGAGTCTGAAACCACGCGATCGGATCTGGACATATAAATACCTAGTGTTTTATTTATTATTAATGTATAATTATTATTATATATGTAGATTAACAGATGTAAAATTATGCATTATTTATAATTCATTTATTATATATACATGCATATTTACATTTGTAAAATGAATTAGTTTGCCACATTAAAAATAATTCGTCTCAAATGTTCCCTTTCTTTTTCCAGCACAGAGCTGAACAACAGAAACGCAGGCACATGGTTTTAGGATGTCGGGAAAAAGTTTTTTCTTCCATTTTCGAATGGAAATAAATGGCCCTAGGTTTAATGAGTTAATACCTCTGAAAAAGAGGTATTAACTCATTAAACCTAGGGCCATGTATTTCTGCACAACAGCAGTTGCGCTTCTGCAAATGCATTTCAGGTGCAGAGATGCTTTCATGCTATGCGTTTGAAAAAATGCTGATTTTAAATGGTCCTCTCATGCATGTCCAAACATCGCACCACTATCAGCTGGCATGAAAGGTCCTAAAAAAAAAAAAAAAGAGCAAGAGGGAAAAGGCCAAATTGAGATGCTTGTACGGCATCAAACTTCTGCTGCCTATTGGCTTGGCTCCACATGACCAAATATGGTAGGAAAAAAGCTCTCTTTCCCGTAAGCAACATGCACAAAAAAAGAAAAACCCAAGGGTTTCACATGCTGTGTAGACAGATAGAGCCTCGTATTCAAACACACTGACCACAGAGAGAGAGTGAAGGGACTTCTATCTGCACTCCGCAGAGCGAATGATAGCACTATGTGACGTCTGAGTAGCATCGCACAAATTTAATCACAGAAACAACCAAACATACCTAGCATACTAGCTGTCCCAAACCACATACAATCCCTCTCCTACACTATTCTCAGCTTGCTGAAGAAACAAAAAGTGGCACAAAAGAAAAAAAAAACTTTTCCCTCCCAGCTATTTTATCCAAGATTGAGTGGTTTTAGCTTTGAGCGGTCTCTTCTTACATAACTGTGAGAGACCAGAGTGGAAAAAAAGAGTGGATTCATGTTCAAATAACCAGCCATGGAGATGGCCGTGACAGAAAACGCCTTGAAGCAGAACATATCACATCAAGCTTTTGATGAGTGCTTCACAGTATACGCTTGCATGTGATGCAAAAGAAATTAAGCAAAACGCATTTAGCATCCTTATCATGACACGTAATGTTTTTTATGACCTGCTTAGATCACGAAAGCACACGAGAAGACGCCTGCCAGCGCTTAAGTGTCTAAGCATTCATTCATCCAGGTTTGGATCTGATGAGCTCAGTGTGATGTCATGTAAGATACCATTCTATAAAAGTGAGTGTACATTACATCATATGTTGACAACTGAAAAATTGTTGCAAGAAAAATGATCTCATCCCCATATAATTAAAAACCCTTATGGCTTTCTGCCCTGGAACACAAAAGGAGAATTTCTGAAGAAACTGGCTGCTCTTTTCTGTGTAAGTGAATGGGACTGGGTCTGTCATGCAAAAAAATGTAATAAAATAAAAATGTTAAAATAAAAGTAGTCCATACTTTTGTGCATTGCAAGTCTTCTGAAGTTGTATGATAACTTTGTTGCATGAATCAACCCAAAATTGTATTTGTTATTCTTTTATAATTTTGCCCTCCACAGAAGATATAATTATATATATATATATAGGTGAAATTATGTTCCTTTGTCATTCAGCGTAACACATATTTATGTAAAAATAAAACAAAATTATGCTGACCTGTACTTTGAAAAAAATTTAATTTATGAAAAACATTTTAATGTATGAAAAACAAAAACTGTATTAAACTTATTGTTTTGATGCTTGAAAACCCCTTTTTTGTCTTTAATCCCAATGCATTCATTTTTATTTGAGAGGAGAATTGAAGTTTTGCTCTATTCATCACGGTAGTATGGCTTCAGAAGACTTATAGCACACAAGCCCTTCAGACTACTTTTGTGGTTTTAAATGTGCTTTTCTTTTTACGGATCCAATTAGCTTTAATTTCCATAGAGTAGCACATAATTACATTTTTGGGTGTAATTATCCTTTAAAGCTTGTTTCTGCATATAGGCAATCTACTGAACACCAAACTGAGGTATTCGAAACATCAGGCTTTGCTAAATATCAATTACATACTACATCTGACCTAACATGAGGGCCTCATTTAGGACGAGGCTGCATTTAGCTGCTCACTTTTTCTCTCACAATTAACATAACCAAACTCTCCTGTATATATTGTATATATATTACAGCTGGAACATTTAAATGGAACATAAAAATGTATTTCTCATAGAGCTAAGAAGTTCCTGATGTGTCTCGTAAAATGTGTCTTTCAAACCCTGCGCACAAGAAAGGCAAAAAAACTAAACCAAAAAAAATATGAGTGATTTAAGGCTTTGTTCAATAGGAATTCGGGAGAAATATCTTCACATTGTGCTTACGAGGTAGCAGTGCAAGCCAAAAGCATGACGTTTACACTCAATGCGTGTGTGCAACATGTTCCCCTTGTCCTCCGTCATCAGAAACAGCTTCTGTTATGTTATTTGTTTATGCCCTCGTAAGTCTCGGTGCGAAAACATTGACTCCCCGGGGCGTTATCGGCACGGCTAGTGACATTCTCCCATCCAGTTTTCCATTCCATCAGAATTAATCTTGCTCAATGTGGCTGTTTTATAGCCCAGAACTCAGACAATGGAATGTGCTTTTCTTCAGTGCACAAGATTTTAAGAGTATTAATTGACAAGAAATTTCTGAAAAATGAAGGGCGTTGCATTCCTCAGGAGAGATAGCAGAAATAAGATTATAAGACGGGCTGGATGACCTCCCTGGCAGGCATTACTCAAGGGTGCATCATTCGGGGGTTAGAGAGAGGGAACCGTATTTTGTGAGCAAACACGCAGAACACAAGCTCTGACGTTTAAAAAAATGGTCCTAAGTGTGTTTGTCAGTGTACATCAAGATTTGGGGAGGGAGTAATTACTAAAAGCTCTCTGACAGAGATAACGTGCTTGAATCACTGCCATCAGTATATCATATACTATACATATAAATAATAATATTTAATATAATTTGTATTTTATTATTAGAATTTTTTCTTTATAATTATTTTTCAATAATGGCAACCAAGCTATTATATGTGATGATTATGATAATAATAATAATATATATATACACGCACACACACACACACACACACATACACAATTCGAAATAAATATTATTTATTAATTACCTTATTTTAAAAAGACATATGTGGGTGTGTGTGTGTGTGTGCGTGCGTGCATGGGGGTGTGTGTGTGAATAACATTTTATATATATGTGTTGAAATATTGCAATATTTATTGTCTTCATTATTACATTATTGACACATTCTTTTTCTGTTTCCCACTGTAAAGCTGATTAGACACAAACTGTATTGTATAAAGTGCAATCACACACACACACACACACATATATATTTAAATAACTTTATATATGATAGATAATATATATCATGAGTACTAAAATATGCATGTTATGGCAGACTACTTTGAGACTCCTTCGATGACACATTCCTGTGAGTGCAGAACCCTTTCCCGTGCCCCTCTCCTCTCTACGCTACCAGATCTCCCCTCTTCTGTGCATATTTCTGCTGGCTGTTATTATTAGCATGGCTTCAGGCCAGCGTTGTCAGGGGCTGAGCACTGTGTGGCCCCCACAGAGACTTAAGAGACGCAGGTATATCACACACGCACACTGAGCATCACTCATACCGGCCACGTCTCTGTGTATAGGACAATGTCTGCTGAATTCACCGTGGCTATGTTTAGTGCCACAGGGCTGAGCAGTTAGTTCAGGAAAAACTGTGGCTGCAACTGGCAGTTCCAAGACAAACCTCTCTTTTTCTTTCTTTCTCTCTCTCAAGCAAACACGCAGTCACTTCTATTTACTTGGCTTTGGACGATTTTGTGAGCTTTATGATAAATTCCTCTATTTTAGTCGAGTGAAATATTACAGCAGTTAAGACTAGAAATGTTTGAGTGCAAGCACTTCTTCATGCAGCTCAACCCAATGTACCCTTCCACTCCACAACAGCGTACAAAGCCTTTTAAGGGAAAAAAACCTGCATAAATCATTACCTCAGAGTTCAACATAAAGGACTCCTGCTGCATAATCTTTACATTTACAAGAAAAACACCAATCTCAGGCAGGCATGAAATTGTAAATAATTGAATATTGGAGCTATGGGGTGGTTTCAGGCTCCCAGGTTGAGCTAATAGCCGAACTGGAAATAAGATTAATCCACGAACCCAAGCGCCGCTCGAGCCACTCCAAGACACTTTGGCCCCTCCTCACTTTTACACACCTGTGCTACACACAAGCATCCATTCAGGCTGCTGACATTGGTTGGGTTGAAACAGATCGCGAATGACTCGCTATTGCGTTTCAGAAGCACCCGGGCGACCGCAACCCAATTCCTGATCATTAAGTCTAACCTGAACTAATGGAGGCCCGTTATTATCCATGGTGGTCTTTCAGATGCCTGTCAGAGACTTGAGTGGCACTGCAGCCTGCACACACACACACGCACACAGCAGACCGTCAGACGTGATCGCAACAAGTGCCCATTGTTCTTGTTACTGAGGCTGTGTTCATTAAAACAAACCTTAATGAGGCCTTACATACACACACACACACACACACACTCAAGACCTCCATCACATTCATCAAAACCTCTCAAGTATTTCATCACTCAAAAAGACACGCACAACTGATTTTACCCATTTTTAAAGACATGTTTGAATGCTCTGTGCGTCAGTGATTAACAATAACGAGTCTGTAATTACGGCCGACTCCCTATCAATTTGCGTCCCCTATTTTGTTTGCATCAGGCCGGTAAGAAATAAACAAAGGGCTTGTTTGCTGCTGCTATTGTTTTGGCCTCAGCGTCACTGAATGCTAATTTCTAGCAATTTGGTTGGTGACCCTGTTCCAACACATGCCTTGTTTTAGACTGTCTATATAGGTACCAGCTTTTAAGGCAGCATCTTAACTGAAACTGAACCTCTTAAGCGACCAACGGAGCTTTATATTAGCATGTTGCTAAGCTAACCATTTTTTATGTTACTGATTTTTGACACTGAATGAAATCTTGCAGGTTTTCTTTTTATAACAATGACAATAAATAAAAAAATTTGATTCCCAAAAGAGCATTTCATTGAATATTATTTTCCTACACTTTTAAAATTAAATGTTCTTTATTGGCATCGATGAACCTTTAACATCCACGGAACATTTTCACTGCGCAAAAGGTTCTTTATAGTGGAAAAATAGATCTCACACAAACACAAAACAAAGGTTATTTTAAGACAAATATTTTGTTCATTCTGTCCCAATAAACTGGCCTGTTAATCATTTTGTCACAGTAATGCCCTGATACACACACTCCACATTTCAGTTTATTTAATTTGCACTACTTTCTGCGATTTACAATTCTTCCTACCATACTGAAAAGAAAAAGAAGTAGCACGATGATCTTCTAGTCATGAGTCCTTCATGTAAAGAACTTGTCTAATGTTTTTGCATGATGCATTTAAAAGTTGAATTCATGGATGAACGTATCTGTGAACTTTTATAAAGTTCACTATGGAAGCCTGTTTCCGCTACTGAAAAAGGTAATTGCAACTTTTTATCTGTCAATTTTGACTTATTTTCCTCAAAATTGCAAGATTTAAACTTAGTTTAAGTCAGAATTGTTGTAAAGTCAGCATTTTGAGAAACAAACTTTTTTTGCAGTATTGCGTCTTATAAACTCGCAATTCTGGGAGATGAAGTCAGAATTGCGATATATAAACTGACAATCCTGTTTTTTTTTTTTTTCGCAGAATTTTTTTCTTAAAATTTACATCTCGCAACTCTGACTTAAAAATTAAAAGTTTACTGTATATCTTACGATTGAAAATTGTTTGTATAACACAATTCTGAGAAATATCTGAATTGTGAGATGTAAACTCACAACTGCGAGAAAAAAGTAAATTTCAAGTCAAAAAACAATTACGTTTTTTCTTTTTTTATTCAGTTACAGGCTTTCATGGTTCAAAATGTTGTTGCAATGACAAATATTTTTCTTCTGGATACTCTTTATTAAATTTACTTAATATTTATTTACATTACATTCATAATTTACATTATTAATATGAACCCATTTACCCTAATCTCTTGACTTAATCATTGTTTGCGCATATCCGCCATGTTTGTCGTTTTTTTTCGTCACTTTTTATTCATGTTTGTAGTTCAAACTTAATCCTCCGGCAAAGCGCGATAGTTTGTGGGGTACCTATGGTATACTACATACTACAATTTGGAACATACGAATTCTAATTTCAAATACAATTTAGGATGGATAGTATGTGAATTGGGACATAGCAGATTACAACAAGATACTATAATAATAAAAAATCTGCATAAAAATCCATAGCCCACAAACACTTGTGAAAAGAGCAAGTAATTTATGTTATTAACTGAAAATGTATTTGCTCACAAAACTAGTCACAATGCATTATGGTGAGTGCAACGCTGACTTTGAATTTAGTAAAATTGTTAGCATCTTAATGCGTTAAAGGCTCTTAAGAGACGTCTATGCAGGCAGCTCACTAGGATTTGGAGCAGAGCTACTATTACACAAACAATGCAAATGACTGTATGTAGATGCAGTGTATATTTTTATGATTAGCACCTCTCAATCACATAAGGTCCATTCTGAATACATTTATTGACCATTGGGACGTGTATCCCTGCCTTTTCTTCTTACTTAGAATCACTAGCCCTGCAAAATACAGCAGGCAAGCATCTCCGCTAGTTAGGATGCCAACTGAAGGGTAATAAAATCTGCTTTAAAAAACCCAGACCTGAGATGTTTATTAATAGCATGAGCGATTGTAATGGGGAATAGTTAATAACACATTTCTTATGAGGTAAGTCTCTCGAATGCCAGTTTGTCTCCGCGTAGAGCATTGCCAATTAAAAACTCTCACCACGAGAGCGTGTTTCTGCATCGGACTCACTGCCAGCTGTCTGCCAATGAAGAAATTAACTAATTCGGCAGTGCTTCTCAACTTACAAATACAAACCAGGCCACAATACCGCAGAGTGATGTACAGTTCCGCTTATGTAAAGCAGTCAGGATGCATTTCATTTAACACGCACAGGTAAATATACATTCGAAGAGGGAATCCTGAGTGATAGCCATGTCAGTGGCTTTGATCTCCGGCTTTAATCAGCTTTAATTGGCTCTCTCAGAAGGACGCAATGACATGTGAAGTGGAAAGAAAAGGAGGCGTGTGTGCATGCGGCTGTGCGTGCCTCCGAGGCGAGTGCACTAGTACGTAAATATGCTTCTGATTAGAAGGAAAGAGTTTACTCCATAAAGGCTCTCTTAAACAATTATCACTGCTACCATTACCAGACGCACACATAAAGACTGAGGTCTATTAAAGAATTAACAGACATGGAAACAAGACTAGCATTGAATCGTACCACTGAGGTGTTCAGGTGGTTATGCTCTGTTTTTTTTATTTTTATAAATCATTCCAACATCATCAGTCAGCTTTTGTCTTTGGCAACCTGTGTAGGTCATCTGTTACTCGATACCGCTCAACTTCATCATGCTAGCAGTAACATCGTCTCATAAGATTGGCTTTTTCTTTGACCCAGCTTGGCTCCTGATAAGGATGCATGTACGATCTGACCATGTAAGGCTGAAAGAGCAAACAAAGCGAGCTGGCAAAGAGAAGCGTGCTTGTTTTCTTAGGTCAGGAGGTCAGGACAGTTTGACTAGCAGCTCGCTTAAGCGCTCCTTACCTCAGCAGAATCGGCATTTGTCAAATCAAAGCTCGCTGGCTCTCCCTCAACACCTTTATGGGAGCGTTGGCATGCATCCGTGCTCACAACACTGGCCTCAACTAAGCCGCTACATCGACATGACTTCATGCTAGAGTCAAAGTCAATTTTCATGCGTTCTTTCACTTCTGCATCATGGCCGACCCTAAATATGTCTCCAAAATTTTCAATTTCCCTCTCACAGAGTGATTTCTGATGGAATGCGTTAGACATCTCTTGATTAGTTTTGTTTGTTTAGTGGTCGGCTGAGGCAGAGGACTGGGAAAATGGGCTCGCCGAGACATTTCCTGTGCATGTTTTTGCAGATGAGAATCAGCTCACTAACTCAGATTGGCTACACGTTACCATTATGGTCATTTTGAAAACTTGATGCCACATGGTTTTTGAAGGACGGCATGTAAAACAGGGATGTAAAAAGGATATAAAAATGGGAAAAATTGGTCATCATTTAACTCATCCTCATGCTAAAATAAAAAGTTTTTTATTTTATTTTTCATCAGTAAGTCAAAGAGGTTTGAAACAGAATGATTTTTTATTTTTCTGTTTGAATTAGTTCTTTAAAATCACACCTTTATATGATTGGGCTACAGTTATTTTCTTTGCATTGCAGCCAAGCAAAAATAACGATTATGTCCCTAAAACTTTAAGCATTCCCTTATTCTAAAATTATCCATATTCTGACAATTAATCAATATTTCATTGTTATCTTTATTCCCAACTGAAGCATTATCCCTCAAGTTCACATTCAATTCTTTCCATGACAGAAGAGTGGAGAAGCAAAAACATCCATCAGCCTTCATAACCCCTGAAAAATCCTGACAAATAAGCGGTCTGAGTGCAAGCCTAGTGCACTTAAGATCTCCTCAAAATCCAAGGCCAGGCACCATTAGACTTTTCCACTGAAACCTGCCGTCTCAATAAAGGACAACAAACAGACCACAAAGTCAAATTACAGCAAAAAAACAAAAAAAAAAAACAAAATGGAATCCTGCTGCAGATTGACTTAATGTAAAAGGCGGAAGGAATTTCTGATTTCTATATTACTAACAAAACATCTGGGTCACTTATGGCATATTTGCGGGGACCTAAATAAACACAAGCTAAAGTTTCAGATGGCTCTGACTTCACAACCGAGGAATGACTCCATTTGCCGCGTTTCCCGATCGTCACCGTTCGTTTGGAGCTCAGCAGATCCAGCAGTTCTGAGAACGCTCAGAAACGCTGCAGCGTTACACAACTGCGGTTCCTGGATCCAGTGCTTTAAAATTACAGGCTATCAGATTCATAGCGGCATAGGAATAACTGAACATCTGAATGGGGCAGGGTTAGAAATCTGCATCTCTCGAGTTTTCTGCTGCATGTCAATCATCCTAACAAAAGTTAACTGAACACCTCACAGGAGTCATCTAAAAAAATCATTATTTCAGATCTAGTTTATGTAATGACTTTGAGGATGCTCTGTATTTCCAAAGTGTAAGAACAAATGAGCTATAAAAACAGAAAGAGAATGCATGACGCATGTGCATAAATCTTTTTGTGGATAACCAAAAGTGATTTCAGTACAGTCATGGGAGTTTCAAATCTAGAAAATGGTTTTGCACATTTAATGAGAACCTCTATAATGCAAACTCGCAAATTAAATTGTCAGCTCAACTCAATATAATTACATGTTTTGATGCATTTGAGGGATCCAAATAGAGCTTTGGCAAATGTTCTTCACTTGATAAAACAAGGCTGTGAATGTAACCAGATAAGAAGCAGAAGGACATCAATCTAGAGTGTCCGACTGCCCAAATAGGGCAGGGCTGTATGAGACTGTAAACCATGTAACACCAAACAGAAAACTATACTCTAATGATGGGAGTCTCCAATGTAGACCGCTTCATCAATTATTGTGGGAGCGATGTAGTTTTTCCACTCAGATGCCACTCACATCTGGTGATCCAGTCGTATTTATACTATATTACTATTTCATTATTATTATATTATATATGTTAAGCACCTATTTCTGAGGTAACATTCAACGTATTACTTTGTTATAAATAATTTTATAAGTTGCTTCCAAATATATATGCTGCTGTTTAAAAGATTTTTAATGCTTCTTATGCATATCAAGAATGCATTTTTTTTTTAAATTACAAATACAGAAAATAACCCCCAGTAATATTGAAACATATTATTACAATTTCAGGGTTCCCACACCTTGATTTACTTTCAATTCATGGACCTTCCAGGTCCAGTACCCTCAAATTCAAGGACTTGATGTGGGAACACATTTCAAGTGAGAGCGAGGTTACACTGTGTTATCATTATTATGTTTTATTATCAAGATTTTTATTCATATACACGATTATATAGACTAGAGCATATATAACCAGCAGTGATATGAAAGGTACATCTTGTAAGATACATTGTTACAGTTTTTATTTATTTTGTTTTTATTTTTTAATTTTTTTTTCATGGCAGAGAGCTGATATTCTATTTGTTGCTTTTTGGTTTTGCATAAAACTGAAAAATATTCAGTACATCCTATACTGTATTCTAAAAGTATCTGATATTAACTTTTGCATGGATTTTATTGTAAAGAGTTTTTAGGATTATGTAACCAGAAGTTTTAAGATATATGAATATGCTCTTAAGTTTTTCATACCTCATGGGTTTACATTATCTTAACAAGCAAAGCAATTCAACATTAATTTCACGCTGTGTCTGTAAACGTTGAGGTGTGCATGGACGTCATGTAGGATGACCACATTTTAGTTTTTCAAAAAGAAGACATCGGGCAGGGCGGGGGGCTGGGGCGAGGTTGTTTGGTGGTTAAAGTAGTGTGAAAATATGTCATTTCCATACCTAAAATACACTTTTTACATTTGTTATGCATACTGATCATAAACACAGATTAAAAAAATAAAAAAAACTTACTACCAGTGGCCCTCCTTCACAAAACTTAACATTTACTGTAGCACAGTTTTATCATAGGCAGAATGTTTCAATACAAGCATTTCAGTCAAATGTAATTTAAGCAACATTTCAAACCTTTATCCCATGGGGGAAAATCAACCCATTAACAGTTTTAAAGTAGCCATAGGAAGAAAAAAAAAGGCAGACTTGGCAACCCTGCATTCAAGACGAGCTGTAGGAGTCAGATTTGTCAGACTGATCATGAGTTGAGGAGAGAGAGATCATGCTGGAGGATTTGCTGCTCAACAGATCCTGAGCTTATTAGCAAATATCTGATCTTACTTTACACAAGGCGTGCATGATCGCTTAAACAGAAGTGAAAGTGAACAGTGAGTGCTTATTTAAAAGAGATTTAAATACTTTGCGCATCGATAGGTGCTCCCCAGATGCACAAAAATGATGCAATATTAGAAAGTTTGCAGGAGCGGGCGGGACTGGACACAAAAATAACCGGAGCGGGCAATAATGGTCAGAAATTCAGTGGGAACTGTCCCTTGCAGCATCTAATGCAAAAAGTCACACAATCTTTGAGGCCTGTAGAAAGCAAAAGCCGAATCCCAGACGTTTTGGGCACTTCAGAAATGTTTTTGATCCAAAAAGTGGTCAGGGTAAAAGAGGAAATATGGTCACTCTAATGTCATGACAATGTACAACACAAAGTACCTCACATGAGAAACAATTAACTCAACGCGTAAATGTGTAACTTATGTAAATAAAGCAAGCCACTATGCACAGGCCACAGTGTTGGTGAAATAACACATTAGTGGACCAGAGGGAATAATATGGAATTTTTTCCATATAAAGCTTCTTGCACGAAACAAATTCAAGCACTTTCAAGGACCTGTGTCAGTGTATGCTTATTCTCAAAAACTGTCCAGGGCCTTGAAAAATGTTGTATAGATTTACAAACTTTCAAGAATTTCAAGGACCCGTGGGAACCCTGCAATTTAAAATAACAGTTTTCTATTTTTATTTAATTTAAAATATAATTTATTCCTGTGATGCAAAGTTGAATTTTCATCAGCCATTACTCCAGTCTTCAGTGTCACATGATCCTTCAGAAATCATTCTATTATGCTGATATATCAATGTTGGAAACAGTTGTGCTGGTTAATATATATCTATATATATTTTTTTGAAAGTCTAGCTGAAAGTCTTAATTTCTGTCAAAAAATAACTATAAAATTACTTATATAATATCATACTATTACTAATGCACATTAGCAGGTGAAAAAAATTGTAATAATATATTAAAATAACCATGGAGAATTAATCTCTCTAACACTTGTCATAAACACTGCAATCATCTACTGCCAAAAGATTGGCACCATAATTCAAGACGACAATGTTTTTGACATTTTATGACAACAGTTGCTTAATGTTTAAGTGACAAAGACTTTATCTTCAACATTAGTGGTCAAAACGTGTCTATAGAGAAAAGAAAGACCCCATAATCCCACAATTTACAGTTTGGTCCCTTATTGTACACCATTATAAATATTTACATAGTTTAATGTGCACTGAAACACCATATTTCATTTACATCTCATATTTTTCCCATAGAGGAACAACCAATGTCTTTGGGTTTCTAATCGGAGGAAAACACTTCTCCTTGGATTACGGTGTCACCTTTTGGCAGTAGATAGTGTTTATGACAAGGGAATAATTTTAGTTCTCTCAAGTCATTTGTGACTTTATTCAACATGATTTATATGAGTGGCTCTTAACAGGTTTTCTGTAAGAGACATGTCCCCACATATTTTCCAAACACCAGACTGTTATCAGATCCCGTTTCATGGCCCATTATTGGCCTGCAGTGTTGCGAGCTCCACGCTCCACCGTCCGGGCTGCTACTCTGACAGCACATCCCTCCCATCATCTGCGTTCAGATCTTCCCTCATGCTCTTACTCGTACAACTAAAGGTCAAAGCAATAAAACAAGGTCCCAAATCACAATCTGACAGATTATATCACAGACATTGAAAGCTGAATCGGCTGAATACGCAGCTGCCGCAGAAGCCTGACCTGTGCAGTTGTGTTAATCAATCGGAGGCCACAACATTTATTTAATACTTTGCAATAAGTACAAATCTTGCATTCTTTGTCAGACGGGATTTATGGGTTCGCTGCCAAAATGCAAACAGCATCGCTTTAGTTAAACAAGCACTCAATGGTTCCCAGAAGAGAAATTTCCCAAAGCATCCACTCGAAAACCCTCCCACCTCCTCAGCAATGTCCCAAATCCCACAACAGATATAATTTAAACAATATAAAAATGTTCATGGCCGGTGATTCCACTTCACAAATATTTTGAGACGAGAGTGTAGAGATGCTGCCAGCCAGAGAAAATGCCAAATCCGTTTTGGACGGTAACAATGAGAAACTTAATGGGTTACAGCATCCCTTAACCTAGGTATGGGACAGTAGTGCCCTGTTTATAGAGACCGCAGGATGCTGAACAGAACAGAATCCCTCAAAAAGATGCAATATTAAGATCCCTAAAAGAGATCAATGCAATAAAAGGTTTAATACATCATTTAAACCTATGAGAGGTTTTACTATTTGCAAAGCATACTTAAAACCAATTCAATAAGGTCAACAGAGTATCAAAAAGCCTTTGTAGACAGTTTTCTACTTTTTCTAGAGTTACTGGCTTGTAAAACAAATCCAGGCTGATTCGTAAATAAGATAAAGATAAAGTATGCAAAATTGTGGATGTGAAAATAAAGGGGCCAAGAAATAAGATTAAGAGATTATTAATCTCAAACTGTCAAATATCAATGAACATGCATCAGTACAAAAATAGGGCGTTTTGTTTGTATCCCTAAACTGAATGACAGATTTAGAGCTAGAACTTTCTGAAAGTGCAAACTAATATATAATATTCAACATACTAAAAATGCATGCAATTTAAGCCACGCTTTTCAACAAAGACTTCAGTGAGACTGACGCAAAATGGTTAATGTTTAATCAAGCAAGGAGGAAGAGTGTGTAAAAAACGCGTAAAGTAGCCTAAACTCGCATCCAAACACCTGGCAGTGACGGTAAAACTCACCGAGGTATGCGTCCTTTAGATGTGCGAAGAAACCTGCAAAGAGAAAATGACTCGAGCTGCTCCTTCACTCCCAAAATCTCCGGCGTTCAGTAACAGGACTCTGAGTTTGTGTGAAGCTCCTCCCTTTCAGCAGCCATTCAGTGCATCCGCCCTCCGCCTTCTCGAGTACCTCACGAGGACAGTTCAACGCACTGGTGATTCAATAACACTATTGTATTATTCTATTTAAATAATTATTAAATGTAGAAAGTTAATTCATAAATATGATATATAAGTTTCTTACTTAAAACTCAACGCATCCCGTTTTATTATGTACTGTATGACTGCAGTAAAAAAAAAAAAAAAAAAAGCTACCTTCAATGGTCACGTCACCCTGAAGGGGTTTATTTTGCTATAAAGACCAGTATATTATAAAGCTTATTAAATTGACACTTAATAAATAAATACATAGCCTATGTGGAAAACTGATTTGAGTTTTAATTACTTACCTGTATAAAGCTACCTTAACGCTTCCGTGAAGAAAAGTAGTCCATTACAGTGAACAAAACGATCGGTTTTAGCTACAAGAGGAAAACTACAAGGATGTTATTTACAATAATGTTAATACTGAAGTCATCTGAGGCAATTTTAACGTAATAGTTGAAAGAGACTCTATTTGAGAGCGTGAGCGCGGCGTGATACCAGAGACATTAAAGTAACGCCGGTTTCAATTAACCTGATGAAAATAGTAACTTCAGTTAGTAACATTACGTTACACATTTACCGGAATACTTTTTGATAGATTAATTTTGACTTAACTCGTTTCTCACAGTAAATAAAATAATCATATAGTCTACCATATTAATTGTTCAGTAATCCAAATCATAATTAAATAATCATATAATCTATAAAAAGTAACTGTAGTCTGACTAAGTGAATTGTATTTACATTTTATTTAGTGCTGTCCATTTTGAATGTGATTAATCGCGATTAATCGTTTGACAGCACTAATTGTATTATTTATTCGATGAGGTCATTTAGTAATAGCCTCAATAAATAAATAAATAAATATGATAACCAAATTAAAATGCTGAGCCCCTGTACTGTGGTACATTCAATTCAAAGATGTTGTGGCCAAAAATGTGTGTGTAAGTGTATTGTGTGAGAATCAGACCAGAGTATTAGACCTGAGGTCGGTGTGTTTATGTGTCTCTTGGCAACATTAAAAAGAATGGCAGAAAATTGTGTTCTTGAACTCTGGCAAATAAATCAAGCAAACCCCAATGAAGGAAAACAAGGATTTATTTGTTCTACGGATATGACTCGAGTGAAACAGAAGTGCTTAAGTGCTTCACCTCAAATTGCGAGCAAAATATCTCCTATAGTATTTTCCCACGAATCGGAAACTGAGAGCAGTCAAATGTCGATCGCTTTGCCTGTAATTTGGTAACACAGTAGAAGCTGCCAGACATTTTCGGCCTTTTGATCTAAAGGGCTTTGCCTGCACTATATTTGCCTGAGCATCTCAGATGTTTACTTTTACAATGTGCTTTGGTTTTTAACTTCAGGCAAAGACCTCAGCTGACCTCAGATATTAATATGAGTTCCTGAAAATATTAGCCGCTTGCCTTAACTTGCTCTCAGAAAGGGAATATCTGAAGATTGTCTCTCTCTATGGGAGTACATGAACTTGATTTAACCAGGACATCTGAAGCATCGAGAGTTTAACATCACAGAGAATTGTAGGTGAACCCCAGGGTGCTAATATCTGCTCTGCTTTATATCTTTCAGGATGTGATTTCACATGACTGTTCATCTCCAATCGCCTCGTGATTGTGGAGACTGAGGATTTACACTGCAGTAACTTACCAAGTAAGACACTTTTACATTTTCTGCTATAAATAATGAACTGTACAATGTATCACCTGTTGATTTTAATATACAGAAGAAGTATGCAGAACCTCTGTTATCAACTATGGACTGGAGACGTTACAGAACAACCTGATAATTCTCCTTGACCTCTGAACTTCTCTCACATTGATCCTAAACCTTCCTGACATTAAAAAGAACGTGGCAGGAGACAATAAACCTTTGGAAGTCATTTTCCAGGAAAAAAAAAACAAACAATGTGTGTCTAACATTACTAAATAGAAAGCACCTGTATCCAATCTAAAACAAATCTGCTAATCATAAAAAACAGAAACCTGCATTAATAGAATAGTAAAAAAAAAAAAAATACTGCATGCTTTAAGATTATGCACAAAGGTTTTAAAATAACTTTGATCCCCTTGAAATTTGTTTTAATAAGTTAGGTTTATGTTTAGTAGGCTAATACTTCATGTTAACTACTCATATCAACATATACAATTAATATTTATCCCCAAGTTTGAATGCACACTTAACTATTCATTGATCTAGTTCAGCTGAATGCACAGATTTACATTGCTCTGCTGATTTAAAGAGTCTGTTATGACCTAAAGCTGTTTGCTGTGTTGAAGTGGACGTGCTGATGTTCTTATATCTGTGCAGGTTTGCCATCTGTCTAGTAATAGAGGATACAGTGCCACCCAAATTCCTTCCCTTCACCTCCCTGTACTTCCTTCTCGAAACACCACTTCATGTTGTATTTCAGATAAAAAGTAGAACAGTTGATGCATATCTTTTTATACAATGCTGTTCGTGTGACTGATACAAGGCTCCATTTGAGGCCTGCTGAGAAGTCACACAGACTTTGTTTCCCCCTGGTGTTGATTTAATGCCAGTTCAGTCAATGTAGTATAAATGCAGAGCGCCATCTGTAGGTCAACGCCTAAAACTGCTTTCAACTGGGTATTCAACACGCAGTTCCTGTGCCATTGACATTACAGCATGTTTTAATCAAATATTTGATCTTTTAATGAAGGAGTCCAACTTTCTAATTCACCCAACAAGCTTTTATTAAAAATTAAACTATTTTCTGTTTGTAAACCACAAACAGGCAATAAAATAATCCATATCTTCAGTAGCTTTATTGGTTTAAATCAACGCTGACTATGAAGCAAATATTTACACAGTTGATATGATATGACTATGAGGTTGTTCTATTATTTAATCCCTCTCTATGGACAGCACAGCTTTTACACATTTTAATCACAGCAAATCACAATTTAATATCACGTGCAAGCCATAGCTGGCTGACTATTAAATTAATAATTTTCCATAAAATAATGTTCAAGATGATTCAAATTCAAACATGAGCTTAAAAATATACATTCAAATATAAAACGGTTATTTTAAATGTATTATTTTGCAATATGACTGTTTTACTGCATTTTTGATCAAATAAAGTGAGCCTTAGTGAGCATAAGCGACTTCTTTTTCATTTCAAGAATCGTACCAACCCCAAATTTTTGAACCGCAAATCGCTATTTATAGAAAGAGTTCACCCAAAAAATTAAAATGTGCCAAAACATTTGTAGATGAGTTTGTTTCTCCATCAGAACAGATTTGGATAAATGTAGCATTGTATCACTTGTACTGGAGACGTGTGTATTATTGTGATGTTTTTATCAGCCGTTTGGTCTCTCATTCTGACGGCACCCATTCACTGCAGAGGATCCATTGGTGAGCAATTGATATAATGCTACATTTCTCCTCATCTACCTTGGATGCCTGACGGTGAGTAATTTACCATACAATGTTGAATGTGATTAAAATTCAAACTAACAACATGAGCTTTGTATCACAATAACACTTTATCCTTTGCAACCTCTTGTCAGCTGAAAAGACTTGCTGCTGTCTACTGTCCGGCATTGAAAAGCTTCTTCCTGCCCTCCATGCCTGACATGGCCTCCACGTTTTTCCTCCAGTCGGTGACCTCCTCCTTCTGATGGAGAGAAAATGCTTCAGTGAGACAAAGACAGAGATGAGAGTAACTCAAATGGTTGCACAGCCGCGGTGAACCGTGCACGCATCAGACAGACAGACGGGGCGGTTCAAATGCCAGCATTTCATCAGCACCGGGCACTTGATTTCTAAAATAACTCATCTCTTCAGACACAGCACATCTGAGCAAATGAGCTGAAAACAGCCAGATGGGCTCCTGGTGTCTCAAATACACGTGTTATAGCATTGAGCCGGAGTGTTACCTTTTCTTCTTCCTTTTTAACTGTTTTGAGGTTGGCTTTGAAGTCGACTCTGGTGTCTGAGAGCGATCCCAGCATGGCATCTGCCGACTTCTTCACCCTTTTCAAGTTCGGCCGTTTCGTTTTTCCTTTCAGTTCATAGATCTTCTGGGTTAATGAGAGAATCTGCAAATGAACACATACATCATGCTTTTGTTAATAAATATTTAAAGTTCAAAAAAAATTTTTTATTTTCTTAAGAATATACTATTTTATTTTATTTTTTTAAAGAAATGAATGACTTTTATTCAGCAAAAGGCACATTAAATTGACCAAAAGTGACAGTAAAAACATTTATAAAATTACAAAAGAATTCTATTTCAAATATTTGATGTTTTCAAAATTTAGAATAATCAGAAATGTTTCTTGAGCAGCCAATCAGTACATTAGAATGATTTCTGAAGGATCATGTGACAATGAAAACTGAAGTAATGATGCTGAAAATCCGGCTTTGCATTAGATTTCACAATATATTCAAATAGAAAACAGCTTTTTCTATTGTAATAATATTTCACAATATTAAAATTTTTACTGTATTTTTGACCAAATGCAGACTTGGTTACAGACTGCTTTCAAAAGCATAAAAAAATATGGTACCATCCAACCAACAAACAAACATCAATTAAAACATGAATAAATGAGAGAAATGTATAGCACTGATATTATTTATGAGTTTAAGAAAGACTAAAGGTCTAAACCCAGAAAGATTTAAAATCTGGGAAAATAAAATCCCCCCTCCTCCAACCCCATTCTTTTGAATAGTATATCATTTCGTCATACCTTGTTTCTCATTTACATACCTCTGCGTCATTTCTGGCGACTTTTATATTGAGGTCATATCGTGCTTCATCCACAATGTCAATCTTGTGGTGCAAATCTCTACAAAGCTCCTGCAAAGGCCAGTGATGATACATCAACTCAAATCACTAATGCAAACACCATGAACACGAGTGCTTATGATATGTTGAGAGATGTTTTGGGATGCGGCCATCTGGCTGCAGAAACAGCTCCTATTGTAAACATCTGCCTTAGTAAAGTGTTGCACCTGCATTTCTTGGACAGACAGGCCCGAGAGGTTGAGGGGCGGCGCTCTCTCCCTCAGGGTGTTTTCTCTCTCCAATTCCTTCTCCTCTTTTTCTTTCACCAGCAAGCTTTCTGCCTTTTTCAGCAGTTTGCTCTGAGGGTCAGCCGAGGAAAGGGAGAGAGAGGTGTAAGGTAAGTACAAATACAGCATTCTTCACTTGTGTCCACTGACACACTGAATATTAGCACAAGATTTCAGTGTTATTTTAGCACCTGATCCACTAATGTAAATCACTAATGATGGCACAAAAGCACACATAAAAACAGTGCGGAGTCACAATTGTTATTTACCGCACATAGTATATATACAGTATATTGAACATTGGTTTTCATTGCGTTTATGTCACTTTAATTAGTACTTGGTCTTTTTTTCATACTGGAAATGTTCAGCTTTGTTTCTGACCCACCTTCAGCAGAAGTCTGCGTGTTGCGGAGTACTTGGATCTGGCCTTTTTCTGCAAGAAGAGTAAGAGTTAAGCCGAGCTCATTATAGTCTAGTGCTAGTGCTGCGCGTGGGTCTAATCTACACGCGCCGTGGTGCATGCATTAACTGTCTGACCTGATTACTGTTGGAATTTCCAAATTGAGGGCTCAGTGTAGCTCAGTGTAGGTTTAAGCAGAGCAGAGCAAACGTACAGTGCAGATTAGTTTTTAACATGCTGTTCGATGTCCTTACAGAATTACTGAGCGATTTAGCACCATTTAGAGCTGGATTAGGGTCATCGATTCCAGCGTTCACTGGACTTATAATATATAGAGACACATGCACTGGTACTTTTAATTGCTGCTAATCATCATGTAAACTTTTAAAAGGGAAACAATTAGAAGCAAAGCGAGGCTTATTATAAAACTTATAAGAAATGCAATTGGAATTTGCACTTACCGGTCTGTGATGATGTCATTGCATGTATACATATACAAAAATATCACCCATTAAACAGCATCTAGACTTGTGTATTTTACAGAAAATGTGAGTGTAGCTTAAAATTAATTTTAGATGTTGCCAGGTCTTTATTATGCAGTTGCAGAGTGTTTTTATCACATTGCTATGCAGTTGCTATGACGTTTTGAGTGGTTGCCAGGGCACAAATGTTTTATTAATTTAATTTAATTATATTACATTTTTTTTAATTTCATAAACAAGCAAAAAAAAAAAAAAAAAATTTCCATGGTAAATAAATAAATGAGGTTGTAATATTTCAGAAATGTGCATTATTTATAATATTTCTGAGTTTAAAAAAAAATATTTAAATTCTAGGAAAAATAACAGAAAAATAATTTAGTTAGGTTTTTTATATATATTTTATTAATATTTTAAATCAGTTTTATATTTATATTTTATTTTCCCATTTTCATTTCAGTTAAAAGTTTAGTTTTACAGTTTTCTGAATATGTCTATATAGTTTTTTTTTTCAGTTTTAGTCTCAGTTATTTTAGTACATCAAGTAAATTAAAATGAGAAATGTTGCCTAGGCATCTAGTAGAAATAACACAGTTGTTCTATATCAAATTTTATTTCAGTTATCATTTAAGTAACATTTTTTATGGTTTTAATTTTTTTAATTTCTCAGTTTAGGTGGCAGTTTTAGTTTTGGTTAATTATAATAACCCTGACTCACAGTTTATAATCATAACCTGGTGTAAATAAGCTATTTTGGATAATTATGACATTGACAGGGTCAACAGTCTAATAAAGATAACACTTACCCTTCAGACATTGCTGCAATACGCTATGTGACCTGAAAGAGAGCCAAAATAATTGTAGTCACTATTCAGCACTTCATCATTCATTCCTGCACACGTCAGGCATAACTAGTCAAATGCCAAACAACTGTCATGGATTAAGAGTGCTCCCAAAAAAGCATGTTTAAATGCATTAAATAAATCCGCCTTCCTTTGACATCTAAAGCTACGGATCCACTAATGCAATTCCAAAATGCAGACGGTTCACCGCACTGTGGCATTCAGGGTTCCTGGACACTGGGTTTGGCTTTAATACCGATCATCGCCGCGACACAAACACTGAAGGACCATGACCTTTACACTGCCAATATAACAAACCATTTATCTGTGTGCATCAACCATTTCTCTCAGCATCTTCAGATACGTTAATTACAGCTTGCAGTTCAAAGAGATCGGGTCTCGACATTTTGGCCCTTTGGAGAAAACAGTGACCTTGACGTTCTCATTGAACGCTGTGAGCAGGGTTTAATGGGTTTCCTCTGGGAAAATGGTGACGAGGGATGAAATTTAGATGTGGATAGGAAGTATGGACAAAACACACTGTTTTAATGTGAATTCAACCCTGTGATGGGAGACACTGAAAACACAAAATCTGGCTTTACCCACTCACAAAGTGCATGGAATGAATCAGATGCAAGACACCGAAGAAGGATCCATCGAATCTGGATTTCACTATATAAAGTGAAATACTGTATGTCATCTGAATTGTACAATCTGAAGGGGAACAAAGGCACTTTGAATATTGGCAGTAAATGACAAACACTCAACAGATCGTTGGCTTTGGTCCAGCTAATGTTAACGTCCTTGATATAACTGAAACAGTCGAGTCATTGACCTGACATCTATGTTTGTCATTTTTCAAGACTTATGTATGATGATACAAAGAAGTAAACAGTACTTCAGCATTTGCAAGTGGGGAAAAAAAGTCATATTTTTTACCCCTTAGAATTTTATTTTGAACTACAGATTAGAAATATGGTCGCTGTGTTTTAAATATTTCCTGCTACAATACTTACTTGGATTATAAATCAAATTATGTTCCTGTGAATTTTACTTAAAATTAATTTTTTTTAACTTAGTCCATTCCAATGTGAAACGATATTAGCCACCATTATGGTCAGTTTCATCAACCACCACAGATTTAATGTAATTGTAATTTTAATACCTTCACTTTTTATTTATACAGCTCTGACAATATATCCTGCATTAAAATAAATGGGATAGTTTATTTATATAAATAAATGCATACACACATTTACATTTTGCCTAACATTCTTTCTTTTAATTATTTTTATATTATAGTTTTTTTTTTTATAAAGACCTCTTAAATAAGAAAATACCTGTAATTTGCCACCATATGGTCAGTCACCAAAACTGTAATTTGAATTAATAATTTCTTTCATAATTTAGAATTCATAATAAATGTTAATTAAATACTTTAAATTTTATATAGGCACCCCTGACAATTTATGCATTACAATAATTTAGATAAATGTCTAAATAAATACATTTTAAGCAAATTATAAATAAATGCATTTAATAAATATACTGAATAATAACTTCACTTTTTATTTAGACTTCCCCGACAACATATTTTGCATTAAATATTTTAATTAAAGAAATTTGCATCTTGCCTAACAATAAATAAGTAAATAAGCAAGTTTGTGATGGTGTAAAGCCTTAACACCTGGTTATTTCTAAAAGACAAATGGGAGGATACACTGGCAGCATCTCAAACAATATATAGTTACCATTCCAGTCATGACTAAACATACCCTGTCATTCACCTCATAGTATACTATTAGACGGCATCTCCTAGTGTCATTAATCATGCCGAAAACATGCAAAAATAAACAAACACTCAAGAAAAGGAAGTGAACAACTCTTCCATTTGCTCAAATCAAAAGACTCTTCAACCGCTCTTTGCTCTCTAACATAAAAGACCTCTGAAGTGGACCTTTGATTTCCACGGCAGACTGTTAGACATGATTAAAAAAAAGCATCGATACAGGGCCCTTACCTTTGAAGAGGAGACCAGGAGCTTGAAAAGAGGAGTAATGGTAGAGAGAGAGATGGTGTAGTGTGATTTTCAGTGATTGATCCGTGCCTCTCCTCTCACATGTGAATGGTCAACCAAAATAACTCAGTGCAGCGCCTCCCATGAATGCCAGCTTTTGCCACACCATTGTTCCAGAATTGGAAAAACGAAATGAATGGCTGATCTAGCACAGAGAATGCTTTTTCAGGTTTTACAAATTCCCATAAGTTGTAATTCATATATTCAGGTGATTAAGATTCTCACGGCCACCCCAAAGACAACAAAGGCTCCGGGTGTCCTACGGTCAAATATAAATGCACGTAATTGGTTAATTGAGCATTTTATGGTCTCCCGCTATAATTCACAAATGCTCGGAGGTCTGAATTTCAAATGAGAGTCCTAGTGTTCAGTCGAGTGTGGCATTAATTACAGGTGAATATCACCTCGAGACTGCTGGGAAGAATGTGAAAATAGATCATAGCATTTAAGTCATAAAAACAGGGGGGAAGAGCCACACTGAGAACATTTATCTCCATATCGGGTTTGAGGCAGGTTCAGAGGGCAACTTTTGGTCTAAAAGCCTCAGATCGATAAACGGATGACCGCATAATGCATTGAAAAGGGTTTTTATGGTTCGGCAACGGACTACATGGCAAACCTGGTTTGGCTTTTGCGTACATAAAGAGGGGATGGTAGAAGGACATCCACCTTTAGTGGAATCTGGAGTATGAAAGTGGCAGCTGTCGACAGGCACTGAGAGATGGAGTGGACACAAGCGTCCCATGACACATCACTCATGCGCTTTTGTTTGTGGTGTTGTGAATACATGTGTGCCACGTTTATTTTTAGGAGGACTGGTTTTCACGCTCTTCACTGTCATCACTGATAACACGACCCCAGCCCTGAAACTAGGAGGATAATACAGGTTAATGACCTAAGCTGGCAACTGAAAGATAGTGGGTTTAAACAATGCAAACTAATAATCCAGAAAACGAGAATGTGTCAAGACAAAGCTTGAATGTTGGCTTCAAATCCTTGATTGGACTTGAGATCAGATTGACAAAAATGCATTTTAAAACCAGGTGTAAACAGGGCCTTAGTTAGTTGTTGTAGCTGGGTGGTTGTAAAAGTGGTCTGGATGGTTGCAATGGAATTTAGGCAGTTGCTAAGGTGTTCCTGCTAGAAATACACATATTCACAGTCAGTTCTGCTGCTGTATATTGAATGATTTTCTAAACAAACCCAGAGGAGAATAGTATGACTCAGAAGCTGGCTGTATGACTGAAACCTCTTAAAGGGTTAGTTCACCCAAAAATGTAAATTAGTCTGTGTTTTACTCACCCCAAAGGCATCCTAGGTGTATATGACTTTTTTCTTTCAGATGAATCCAGTTGGAGTTACTTAATCTTTCAAGCTGTTTAATGTCACTCAGCGGGTGTTGCCGTTCAAAAAACCAAAAGAAGTTTAATTAAAAGCGCCCATCCATTAAAAAAAGTGTCTCACATGGCCCTGGGGGGTGGGGTGGGGTGGTGGTGAACAAAGGCCTCCTGTAGCGAATCAATGTGTTTTTATGAGAAAAATATACCTATTCAAAACGTAATAATCACTTTAATCTAGTTTGCGCTCACTGTTGTAAACGAAGCAGTTCCCAGAGCATGACATACTGTATACTGTTAACGTTTGTTAACAGTGCAAAGGAAGCAACGTTTCCTTATTTTAGCACAGTGTTGGGAGTAACGAGTTACAAAGTAATGGATTACAGTAACTATATTACTTTTTTGGGTAACAAAGTAAAGTAACGCATAACCCTAATATTATTGGTAACTACACTACTTTACTAAACTTTAGGAACGTGCTTTCCTGCGCTACACAAACCATGTTTGTCTGTGTGTGAAGTTCTGTGCCGGGTTTGCCAATAGCGATTGATCTTAGCACTTAAGAGCATTTCCGACGAGTAATTTTACGATCGTTCGTTATTGTTTCACGTGCGTTTCCCAACAATCACGTAGCTGTGCTTAAAGTGCTGCTTAGAGGAGTCGCTGTCCGTTTGTCAAGTGCTGAAATGTCACCTTATAGAATGACTCGTAATTGTAGTACATGCTCTTTTATTGACGTTAACCTAATGCTGCGTTCCAGACAGACAACTTGGATATAATAACTATAATACAATACTATATTATATTATAGTGTGTAATATTATACTTTACATAATAATATATAATGTACTTTTTATACAGTAGGGAGAGAGAGAGAGAGAGAGAGACAGAGAGATGTTATTTCCGGGTCTAATACATACATAGCTGGTTTTCATGCACTTCAGCAAGTCATTGACATATTTACATACATAAAAACAACTTAATTCTTTCAATTATTTCTTAAAATAGCCTTATGAAATGTTTTTCCCCTCCAGAACTGCACTGAGAGTCATGCTGCGTTCACTTCATGAGCATTTGAACGTTTGATTGGAGTAAAACTAGCGTCACATCACATAAACGGAACTGTAAAGGTATTCCGGAATTTGGAAAAAAAATAAAATGGAATTTGGGAAAAAAATCAATGGATTTCATAGGGCCCTAAATAAGTAAAGTAAAGTAATAAAATGCAGTAACTTGTAAAGTAATCTCATTACAATTTACAGAAGTAACTAGTAACTAATTTATTTTTTTGAGTAACTACCCCAACACTGCTTTAGCAAAGGAAAACCAGTCTCCTCTTGGCTAATATTGAAATCTTCTGAAACACTTCTTTACAAGTCCTCATTTTGAACTTCTAATTATTTCCATGTGCGTCTCTTCTGATTGGTGCATACGTAAAGCCAAACTCATATAACAATTTCTTAGAAGAGCTAAAATATACAGTCAGAATATAGAGTTGCAAAATGAATGTAGAGAGCAAACCTCAGATCTCTTCAGATGATCTGGTGAAAAATGGAGTTAATTTTGAGAGATTTCTGACCTTTGACTGCAGATTCTCTCTTGGCAAATATGGCAAACATCATTTGAGATCTCTTTGGGAACTTAAGAGGAGACAAATGCGAAATAACTGCAGCTTTCCTCAAGAAAACAGAAGCATTGGACTTGAACAAAAGTACATTTGCTCTCCATCTCACTGCTGTCAAGAAGAAACAATTAGAACATCTCATTTGCGATGTTTCTTTCCTATGAGAATATACAAACCCGAGATCTGTTTACATTCATTTATCAGCTCTTATATGCATTTTCCTGGATTTTCCTTTTCGCAAAAGCCATCGTGTTTTTCATTTACAAAACAACAGAAAACCTCAGCAGTGAACGGATCTGCAGCAGAAACAATATTGTGCTCCAGGAAATGATGTTATGGTGCATTAACGTGATTTCTTACCCCTGGTTTGTGTAATAATGTCAATACAAGCCCTCTATGGGATTGCCCCCCTCATTATGATCATTTTGTGCGTGGCTTCTTAACCAACAGCATAATAACCCATCCAAACTGTCATTAATGCATGAAATAATTCTCTTTTAAGTGACTCCAAAATAAGGGCCCTTTCACTGCCAAGTATATTTCACAAATAATGTTCAGCTTGAATGTCCTGAAATTGTTATGGCCCTTTTTTACCCCCACCAACACATTATCCGACATGAACCTAAAATAATCAGCTGCTCATTCTGGCTATTGCTAATTTGCCTGCTTAATGATGTAAATTAACACACATACACACACACACACACACACACACACTAGTTTCTGACTCACGTGGTTCCCATTTTAATTATATTGGATTTGCATAACGATTTCCCAGTAAGCAATTCCCCAGCGACCCTACGCAGATCCTAAAAAATTGCTCTCAAATGCCCACCTTATTAGCAACGGGGCTGACGTCACTCCCCGTCCATCAACCCCGGCATCAACTTGCCGAAAACATGCCTATCCAGAGTGATGGAGTGGCTCATGGGTAATGAAGTCGCTAATCACTTGTAAGCGAACGGGTTTAGATGTGGATGGGACGGGAGGGTTTTCATGCTCCAAAATGTCAGCATGCAGGAGGTCTTCATAAATCCACTTCCAATGTGTGTGCCTTTACAAATCGTTTGCAAAATCCCGAACAGCCTGTAAATCATAGCAACAGCAGCAGTGAGTCCATAGGCTTGCATATTAAACATCCGAGTCTGGCCTTCTGCCAAGAAATTGCCACCCAGTAGTGTTTATACAGCATAAAAAATATATATATATTTTCCAAGTTTTTCAAAGCGCATTTTAGAATAAAAAAAAGTGCCTTTTTTTAAGTTTCACGTTTAACTCAATGTGTTATTTGCACATATTTGTGATATTTACTAGCAATTTATAAGCGAAAATTGTTGACTACTACTACTACTTAGCATGTATTATACAGTATAGTTAAATAAAACTGTAAATAAAACCACAAATAAGTAATTACTTGAAATAAAATGAAACAACTGAAATAAAATAAAATATAAAAAAAACTTATTTCACTTGAGCTATTTTCCCATGCAAATTTCAAATTTTTATTTAATTTATTGTGAAACACTAAAATTACTAAAACTGAAAATGTATTTAAAAAAAGACAAAAACACAAATTACGAAACTATAATAAAAATAAAAACAGAAATCATAAAATAAATAAAAAAATGTTAATAAAAAAATTATAATAGTATCCCAGTGACACTAAAACAACACTGGTACTTAAATAAAATAAAAATTAAACAAATTTTATTTGTTAGTTGCCAAAGCAACATTTCTGATTATCACATAGATTAACATACTAAAATGATAATATTAATAATATAAAATAATAAAAAAACTAATAAAACTTTCAATTTAAAATGAAAACAAAATCTAAAAAGGAAAAAATGAAAAAATATCAAGAAAAACTATAATAGTATCTGAATCATACAAAAAACTATTTCTAAACTGCTATTTAGTGTGCGCTAAATATAGTGCACTACATTTTGAAATGTAGCATTTTTGTTTTTCCATAGCATACAACTTACACTTTTATACTAGTATGTACCTAAAATGTACTATTTCCAAATTTTTACTAAATCTTGACTAATATTGACTACAACAATGGTTTTCAAAGGATAGCCTACAACTTATACTTTTCAGTATTTACAGTATGTAGCTAAAATGTACTATTTCCAAATATTGCCTACAACCATATTACAAAACTATTTAGAAACTAGAATCTATTACTATTTAGTACATTGTAGTATTGACTGCTATTAAGTGGGCACTACAAATATCTTGCATTATTCCAGCAAATACATAGGCTATTACTTGTAAGTATTACACCTAACATGTCACTGACCTCCCAGCATGCATGAGGTCTTGATAAATGAACATATAACGCCTGTGCTGTTATAAATCACTAGCAAAATCCTGAACAGGCTGTAGTGGGTGAAACTCCCGAACAGCAGCAAAGAAGTCAATATGCATATCAAACACCCAAGGTGAGCATTCGGCCAAGGAAAAGCCACCCGGCGGTATCGTTTAGCTCAGGAGCGCCGCTGAAAAACGGGTTACGGTTAGTGAGATCCAATGCATTCCGCTCGAGTGATCAGAGAAACCTTCGTCGTTGCTCTGCGGGACACTAGCGAGTGGTTATCCTTCGGGATACTCGCTCGGTTTCTGTCTTCACCCCAGCTCTCAGGAGGGAGTCGACTGTTTAACACGGATGACAGCACCCATTCCCGGGGCAGAGAGAACATGTTTTTCTTGATAGGAGACAGAAGCGAGAACTTGTTGCAGTGTTTTGACATGCTTTTTTTTTGTAACTCATATTCAGGGTGTTTATCTGAACTGAGGCTTTTTCAGACAATCTCTCGGCCTATCGTGAGGAGCATCCGGGGTTGCGTTTTCCCTCTTGTGGAATTAGGAACAGCCTTTATCTGACCTCAAACAGCCCCAGTGTGACAGTAGTGGCTAGAAGTGATGCAGCTCCAACCGGAAACTAACAATTCATTTTTATTTTATACCTATTAGATTGTGTTTTATAAATGTCTACCACAACCCTAAACCTACCCCTTACAATAATAAAAATAGTAATTATTGTTGTACAGTGTGATAAAATGACGCTGTATTGATGAGTGCATGCCCAGTAGCACCATACGAATCACTTGTAGCCAGTGGGACAGGACCGAAACAAACATCCAGCGCCCACATTTACACACACTGGGCCCGACTATCCAATATTTAGCTGGAGCCGCACTTGATCATTAAGCTAAAGGGATGTGAGCTATGGAGAAACACATCTGCCTTTGATCCACTACTGCTGTTAAGAGTAACTTTTAGAAAAATGTGGATAGAAAATTAACTTTTCCCTTCTGAAACCTGCAAATACACATCAGGTCTTCTTCAATGGCTTTTTATTATACAGTAAGTGGGAGTGTTAAACCTCAAGAACTGAAGGTTGGTGACTTGATTTCTAAAATGCTAAATACTGTGAGCTATGGTATATGTGGTTATACTACTCTAAACATATTTAATTTTCAGCACACACATCTCAACACTCTTATTTCCCTTAAACCAAGGCTTGTTGCCAGAAAATAATGTTAGCGCACATTGAGAATAGTCACATTTAATATGATATTAATCTGCTTCCTTCACATTTTGTGGCGACAACTTTAAACAACAATTACATTAGCTGAAACATAATCTCAAAATGAGCCTGAAATTCAAAATATGTATAATTAGGGTTAATAAAGGTCAATAATAAAAAAAAAGTAACTCTGTACACTGAAAAGAATCCCACCTAATCCTGCAGAAGTCATTTGAATTTAAATTATATTATACTTACTAGAAACAATGGAGCTGAATTGATGAGTTAAAATATTGAAACAAAAAAAAAAAGTTACTATGACTTATTGTTAGTGTTCCTGTGGCTCAAGTGGTAGAGCATTGCATTACCAGCGCAAGGTTGTGGGTTCAATTCCCAAGGAACTGATAGCCTGAATGCACTTTAAGTCACTTTGGATAAAAGCGTCTGCTAAATGAATAAATGTAATAAAAAAATTTTATCACATAATTTTTACAGTGTATTTAGATTGTAAAATCGAAAATATTAAATACAATTAGCTAATTTAATTTTTATTGTTAAATACGGTTTTATTTGTCATGTGCTTATTTTTTCAGTTATTATTTTTTGTAATGTCATCATTTTTATAATTAATATAACACTGTTTTGATCTGTGTGCTATTTGCAATGTTTAATATTTAATATTTTTCAAAGTGTATTTTTTTGCGTATATGTCACATGAATTATTAATTATAATAACAGTATATCAGTAATTATTATTATCTTTAGTAAAAATAATAATTATTAATTAAAATAAATCTGCATAATAATAATTGTTATTATTATTGAACAAAGACTTACAAAAGTGTTTATTTTTTATTTTTTATTAATTAATAGACAGTAACAAGTTGGATTTTTAGTGATATTTTGACTACTGAATAGGAAATGTCACCCATTTCCTTTTTATTTTTTTAATCTGGTCACCATAACATTTGTTTACTAATAATTAGGGCCTGACCTCACTGTGCAATATTGCATGGAGTTTGGGGGGTGTGGGATCAAACAAAACAAAAAGCACAAATGATAACAAAAAGCAATATAGTGTCAAGGTTTGTCTTGTAAAGCAATCAGACGAACTGCTTTAAATTACAAAACATTCTACAGCAGTGAAAATGAACCATTCTCTTCTCAAACATTAACGCCTATATCACAGTCCACCACTAGGAGTCAGAGTTTGACATAAACAGCGCACTGAGGACAACAACTTCTATAATAAAACCTCTATACTGCATATCTACTGCAAAACATTTCCATTGATCTCAGTCTCATCCCAAGCCCTTCACTACCAACTATCCGGAAGTGTGACATCAAATATAAGTTGTCTACTAAACTATAAAGAAATTATGATTTATATGTTTACTGGGCAAAATATTTAATTTTGTAAGAATGCATGGCTACTTTATGAATTGGCTGTGGACAACCACATACTAGCTCATCAGCTGGAAAATGATACATAAAAAAAAAAAAAAAAAATTCAGTGATTAGCAATGAAAATAACATCTGTATGCAACCAAGATTCAGTGTACAGTGCATGCAGCTGCATGCCTCAAGAATGGTTAGAAAAGGGATCAGAACTGAAATAGAAAGCATTCATTTACAAAGCAAACAGCTGAAAAAACAGTGCGAGAATTAATTGTGTGCAGATTGTTGCATCAGTTCATTTGAGATTTCTTGAGCCATTGAACCTTGTGGCATGTGGTCTTCTATCTTGGATTTCCATGGCAACTGTACCCAGCATCACCCGGCTGTCTTCAGCAGGAGCTGATGGTAGAATGACTCCTGTTCCCTGCACTGCAAACCATTTAGGATCTGTCAAAGAAACCGCAATTACATTCACATCTTTAGTCGAATATCCATGTACTGCATATACACCATTTTGAATGCGCACTTTAGTATCTTTGTATCATGCATTACAACTAGTATGTGCTGTATATAACTAGTATGAAACACTGAAAGTGATTCCAACTATATTGTTTCTCTGTGCCTTCATCATTATAGCTTTGGTGTGAATGCTGCTATTCTTTAATACTGAGAACGATTATCATTATCCTTACAGTTATCATTCTTGGTGTGAACAGGCCTTTAATGTACTAACACTACAATTTAGTACATACTAGTGTGGACTGCTGTTTAGTCGGCACTACAAATAGCTTGCATTAATAAATACACTATATTATGAAGTACTACAAGAATGCATACTTTCAAGAATGCAATGCACAACAAGTAGCATGTATTGCTATCTCATTTGTGCTTAAAATAGTATGCACAACTTTTTTCGATTTGAATGGATATTTTGCATTACCTTTTGATTAAACCTGTCCTTGTATATAATGCCAAGCGAAAGGACATCAAGGGAGTCTTTATATCATGAGTGCATCCAGAATTACCAGGGTGACTCTAGGTGCTGGATGACCCCAGGGTTGACCCTTAGACCAGAGGGGTGAGCTAGGCTGTCGGATCGGGTTGACTTCAGCATCGCTTATTTCCATGCAGGTCCGATCTGGTGCTATGTTCCGTCATTGGGACTGATAGAGCATGAGACGGCCAAGAAACGCTCCACTGAGCTGAAGATGCCTCAGATGGACAAGGTCACCAAAGGGCAGCTGCTCACCAGAGGAACCTTCACCATGCCTCCAATCTCCAGAGTCGACATCACTATTACTTCTCACCTGTCCAGGCACCATGATGAAATAATTGCAGCTGAACTTGGATTTCAATTCATATTTTGTTATTGCTCAGAGATAATAATAAAAATAAAACAATAGGAACATTTTAAGAAGGTTTTGTATTTCTTTAAACAGCACAATAACAGAATGTTCTTTCTAATAGAGTTCTGAAAGCATATTTAACCCAAGAAAGGGCACCAATTAGCTTATGACCCTAAATAAATTACTCTCTGCATTGATCTCGCTGATTAGAAAGCCCCTTATCATAAACCAGACTGCATCCATCCTCAGATGGACCTTAGTTATCACCCCATAAACCCACAACGGATTTTAGGCACTGAAAAAACATCAATAATTGTGTAAAATAAAATCAGATACCGCCTTCACAAAGACACAGCGTCGTGCTTACATAGCATGTAGCCCTCGTTGTTGTGTGGGTTCTCCGTGTTTTTTTCCCCTTCAAGCTGCTGGTGATGTCCTAATAGAAGGGTAGGAGGCAGATGTCAGTCTTGAGGAGGCCTGATAATTAGCAGGGGCCTCCGCTGGCATGCCTGCTCGGGCAGCGTTCTCCTGGGCTTCAGGTGGGCTGCGAATCTCCTCATTTGTCTCCTTCAACCTGTCAGAGAGGAAACTCCAAACACTGTTTTATTACAGCAAAGAAAGTTCCATGTTCACAAAACTCATGGGACAAATTCTGGCTCTTCCTATTTCACTTTACAGAACCCCCTTAAAAGCAGGTTACTAAAATAGTGCTCATACTAACACTTCATAATAAGGTTCCTTTTGTTAACATGTATTAGGTATAATCAATAAATAATGAACAATTATTATAATAATACCGTATTTTTTGGACTATAAGTCACACCTGAGTATAAGTCGCATCAGTCCAAATGATGAGGAAAAAAACATATATAAGTCGCACTGGATTATAAGTCTCATTTATTTAGAACCAAGTACCAAGAGAAAACATTACCATCTGCAGCCTCGAGAGGGCGCTCTATGTCTTCAGTGTAGACTACAGGAGCACTGAGCAGCATAGAGCGCCCTCTTGCGGCTGTAGATGGTAATGTTTTCTCGTGGTTCATGTCAAATTAATCTTGATAAATAAGTCGCAACTGACTATAAGTCGCAGGACCAGCCAAACTATGAAAAAAAGTGTGACTTCTAGTCTGGAAAATACGGTAAATGCATTTAAAACAATTCTTGCAAAATCTGTTTAAACAGATGTTTTCAGACAGTTTTGTTTGGAGGCAGCAAACACAAAGTGCAATAACAGGCATTACCTATGATTTGAACAATACTGTACAAACAAAACATGAATATGATTTATTTATTTATTTATTTTTTGTATAAACAGCCTATATTGAAAAAGCTCATTATGTGCATTAACTCATTTGACATATTATCAACCACTAAACAACTACACTGGTTTAAATCTCAACATAGTAAGATGTAAGCTATATGTGTTTGATTAACAAAAAAAACAAAAAAAAAGAACTGACTCATTAGAATTATTCATGAGATTAGTTATGCTGTTTGCTTTTTAATCACTAAAAAGAATTGGTGCTAAAGAATCATTCATTCAGGGAATCGGACTACACAGGTTGCACTGTATGTAGTTGATAAAGATCATAAACTCAAGCATTATCTGATCAGAGAACCTGTGTTCCACTGGATTGCTCAAAACCAATTTTATTTCTGCCAGTATATTGTCCACACAGCTGTGCAGTGCCGTTTCCGCATTTGCGGGCTCCCTCTGGCATCGATACGTCTTATAGAGCATTTTCTTTTATCACCCAGCACTTATTTCACCATGGAGAAATACACCTCAGGGGACAAGTGTGACGTAGTGACACTTACGAGCAATTCCAATAAAGTCAGGGCCCTGAACCGGGACAGTTTTTCACCCATAATGACTGCCTTGGTTCCACATCCTGGGCCACGGTGCCAAAGGAAATGTGTCTTAAAAGAAGACGACTTAACTTTTTTTTTTTTATCACGCCAATGTATATCTTTAGCTGTCACCTTTATCTTCTTACGGTGGTTGAGCAACACAAATCTGGAGCAGTGACATAATGTGCTGTTTCTCTGTCTGTTCTTCATTAAACTAAGTGCAATTTTGTGTTAACCTCCATATTACCTTCCTCTTTTTCAGGACTGAAAACAGTTTTTGCTCCCAATAGCTAACTATAGTACTTAAACGGTTTGAGAAAAAACATTAAAAAAGGATGGTGCTTCAAGCAGTGGGCATCTTGGGATTTCGTCATCTTTGACACAATGCAATTGAATTTCAGATCGGCATCAAAGCCATTTGAATGAGCTTCGTTCTCTCTGAACACTTTTAGGAGACAGCTTCATGAGGCTTTGTAATAAACTGTGTGCACTGTAGCAGAACTCTATATGAGATATGAGGCGATGATGAATTTGACTGCTATCTGGCTCTCCCGACTGAAAGAGACAGGATTTTTTTTTTTTTTTTACCGTGGTCTTTTGGTTTGTCCCTTTTGCAGTGATAATCATGTCTCATAATGGACCATAGTGTGGGAAACACTGACACAATCGGTTGTACAAAAAAGAATTCCCTGGGGTTATTTCCACATTAAAAGCTCATTCAGATGATAATTCACATCACAAGATAAGCATGTTCAATGAACTGATATAATATTGATACCCTGTACATACCCTGTACGTCAAAAATATGTCTATTTACTCACCATCATGACTTTCCGGAAGACTAACAGGATTACTTCATGATGAACAAAGCAAAACATAAGAGGCTATCGTTTTCAAAACAAATCAAAACTTTGAAATCATTTCATTTATGACAACTCTTGGAATAGCATGTTAACATAATTGGTTTTGAGGGACTAGATATATTTGCTGCTGCTGGTTGGACTTGCTACTGCCAACAGATACACAGACGTGCTGCTGTGAGCATGTAAATCATGCTGCTGCTGCATGAACAAACAATAAACAAATCCTGTAGCAGAACTAGACAGGTGGTGCTGGGGGAGGTGGAAGGCTGGAACAGACTATATAAACATTGACCAAGCGAGCTCATTGGCTGCAGAATCAGCAGAGGCCAATCAGTTTGTGCCGTGTAGTACATGGTATGACTGCTAGCATATTTACATTTATACGTTTAGCAGGTGTTTTATCAAAAGGGACTTTGAAAAGAGAAACAAAACAATCAATATTTATCATATACAATTCCAGGACGCCCATGTCGCAAATTTCATATAAACAACACATCAGCCAGCGCCATCTAGAGTTTCATGAACTAGATTCAGATGTCTAATATATTTGATGATTAAAAGGTTAAAAAGAACTGCATTTATTTAAAAAAAATTCTAATAATAAATATTCTAATAGTATATTTTCTTTACCATCACTTTTTTTATCAATTTAACCCATTCTTGCTGAATAAAAGTATTGAATTTATTTAAAAATAAAAAATAAAAATAAAAATTTCTGACCCCAAATTACTGACCAGTAGTGTATATTGTTATTACAAAATATTTATATTTTAAAAACATAGCTTCTTTTTCTTTTATTCATCAAAGTATCCTAAAAAAGTATCACGTTCTGAAAAAATATTAAGCAGCAGAACTGTTTCCAACTTTGATAATGAATCATCATATTAGAATGATTTCTAAAGGATCGTGTGATAATGATACTAAAAATTCAGCTTTGCATCACAGAAATAAATGATAATTTAAAGTATAATAAATTTAAAAACAATTATTTTAAATTGTAATAATATATCACAATATATATAAAAAAAAATTGTATTTTTAATCAAATAAATGCAGGCTTGATGAGCAGAAGAAACTTCTTTCAAAAACATTAAAAATAGAAATGTTTCCAAACTTTTGGTCTGTACTGTATATAAGATCAAATTCAAATTTGGCAGCATATCAACAACCAAACCTCATTGGTTCTTGCGTGGCTACAACACATAATGATGAGTCGCCATATTTTATTTTCTGTTAAAAAAAGTTAAAATATCTCTATTTATTTTAGAAATGCCACACACTGAATTGCATGCAACTGTTTAATGGTTAGTTCAGAATGCAGAGTATTTTACAGCACTACACAAAAGCATTGCATTCTGAACACTGCAATAGTCAGATATAGTTTTAATGAAGCTGGGATATTCAGAGATTAATCTGTAATAAGAAGGATTGGATATTGATCCCCCAAAACCGCATGATCCGGCAGACATAGAAAAGAGGCCACAGGACAAGCCGAACATGTTTTGATGAGCAAGGATATTTTTAACCTTTAATCTCTGCATTTTAGTTCACCGTGTTTTGCGGGGAACAAACACAGGTTGTTCATTAACCGACAGAACATCAGGATTAACATTTATGTCATTATTCGAACTAAACATCTCCTGTAGATGCCTTTTCAGGATCGCAAGGGACCAGTACATCATGTGAATGTCTCTCTGACCAACTCATGAATAATGAGTAATTATGAGACGCTGATCCACCGGCAGAGCTCCGCGGTGATGTGATTATAGATAAAGGGGGTGACCTTCGCATCCCTGCTCTCTTCTGCCCTCAGTTCAACCTTAATCAACACAGATCAGTTCAATTTACTCCGGCTGCCATCTCTGGGAGCTACGTAGGCAGGAACAGACAGACTGAAAGCGAGTCTGACACCCACAGCTAGTCTTTAGTTTTGTACCGCTGAGTAAATGATATCCATAGTACTTCCAGGGCTATACGATTTTAAAGACACTGAGAGTTTTGTTGAAAATGCTTCGGGCAAAGCATCTCAACTTAGTCAAATCCTATTTAAGGTGTCCACCCCATAGGAAAGAAAAATTGGGAATTAGATCTTTTTAATATCAACCGTTTCTCCTAGACAATGACGTTAAATGGAAAGCAACTGGAGACTTGTCTCTCCCGCTTCTTTGATTTCTTCGTAAGGAAAAGAGCCCTGGCAAACTCAAATACGTCTCCTGTGAAGTTTCAGGAGACATCTCAACGGTGTCCTAAACCAAGAGATTTCAGCATGAAACTTTTCTAAACTAAATTTGTCTGTCTGATGGGACACAATCACAGCCGATCAGATGATGTTTGATGTTTAATAATATACACCTACAGTATGTGGAGTGAGATTTTGGACCAATGGGATTTCAACGTGAGCAGGGCTACTCAGCACAACACTGCATAAAACTGTCCTTGTACTATACCGACAATTTTATTTCCATTTACTACTATTTTTTATTTGTCCAAATAGTTTTAAGTGAAAATGATGTTCCCTCAGCTATGAAAAAGCAATCTCTGAGCAATATACTACGCATCTCCATTTCTATATGCAGTGCTGGACATTTAAGTGGGTGACACATCAAATGATAAAAAGGCAATATTTTTTTAGACATGCAAAAAGGCTTTGAGCACAGCCTTGAGCCATTTGGAATTTTAAAGGCTACGACGAACTGCTATTTGTAACAAACTCGTTTGTGCTCAAAATTAAGATGAGCATTTTTCCTCCTTCCTTGTTCTCCTGTTAGTAAACAGATCAGAGCAATGATACGTGAGCCAGACGCAGCATATGAAGGCGCACACGTGTTTGAAGCACTGAAGTCATGTGTCTGCACACACCTGTTTGTGTGTGTCTGTGCGTGATTCCTTCCTTTGTCACAGATAAAGTCATGCCATACGTCTGCTGCCACAGCTGCTGATATACTCACAAATAACTCGCTTTCCTGAAGCTGTCAGAAGCCTCTGATCTGATATTGCTTTCTTCTCACAATAAAAGCTAAATCTAGCTCATCTGAATTCATGGAAGAAAAGAGTAGAGGTAACAGAAATGAGGTACACAGTGAGCTAGAACAGCGTCCGCTAACAAATTTCTGCTAATGCATTTCTGCACACACCTTTTAAAAAGGTCACATGACACGTACCTGGCACTGATAGCCAGCTGGCCTTTTGAAAATGCTTATTACTTAAATAAGATTTGATATAAGCGCTCTCGTCATCTTAACACCTCGCCTCGAGGCACTGAATCTTTTCTGCTTACAATCCGCGACTAATTAGCTGTGTGGCAGGAAAGCTAATTAAAATAAGCTAAGCATAATGAATCTCCTGTGCTGACAGCCAACTGCCACCGGTGATGAATGCTGCCGATTGACGCTATCGGCTTTAGCGTGAATCATTGTTACCTTTATCTGTGGATGTTAATGGTGGGATTTAAAAGAGGTGCTCTGAGGCCTCCTGGACGGGTTTAGCGTTTAAAGCTACTCTTTTCAGTCGAGAAGTCGGACGGCTCTTTCAATGAGTTGAACTTGAATACTCACCTCACTTTGCTGGCCAGCTTGCCAAAGGTCTGTAATTTGATAGATGACAACTAGCACTGCAATTCTGAAGTCAATGTTTCAGTGTTTGGCTGTGTATATTTATGTGTAGCTGCATAAGTTTCTTTAAGAGTCTTGGAGACATTGTCACAGTTCTGCGGGATTTAGTCTGTCTCAGTTTGTTCTGTTTCTTCATGTCATCCCAGACGGACTGGATCACGATGAGATCAGATCTCTGTGTGGAGCACAGGTTGCTGTCAGGCTCATTGTGCAAACAAAAATCTCACTGCATTATCACAATTAATGCCAATGTAAGCTGATATTTTCTACTGACCCATTACACCAAAATATAGAAATAATTTGTTAAATCCAATTTAATAATTTTTTGGTTTGTGAAATACTACTGGCCTAAGACTTCTGCACAGTAGTGTGTGTGTATGTGTATATGTGTGTGTGTGTGTGTGTGTGTATATATATATGTATATATTTATATATATATATATATATATATATATATATATATATATATATAATATAAAGTGAGAGAGAGAGAGAGAGAGAGAGAGAGAGAGACACTTGGCTTTTTACATTAAAAATTATTTTCTGTGTATAACATTATATAATTATACTGTATTATTATACATTATGTTTTATATATATATATATATATATATATATATATATATATATATATATATATATATATATATATATATATATATGTATATATATATATATATATTACATTTATTTTGCATTTATTTTGCATTTATTTTACTTTTTTAAAATTATTTAAGTATTTATATCCTCAGCAAAAATGCTAATTTATTTTATATTAATCCCAAAAAGTAGCAAGTCGCAAGTATTCTGACAGGGTTTAAATGCTGATAATAAATGATAACTAGCTGTATAACCATGCATGGTAATGATAACAAAATAAATAGACTTATTAACAGTGGGGGAGGCTCTCCATTTCTTTTCCTGTTGGAGTCAAAGGCTGCATTTCTGATGCAAATTCATTTGTTACAAGGCCGAGCCTAGTCAATGTAGCCGAATGCTGCTGTGGTCAGGTCGTAACATGCTTTTTTTTCCTCTTTTTGATATTACATCCTTTTTTAATGGCCTGACCTCAGCTTATATGCAGGGTGCATCTCTACAGCATATCAAGAGTCCTGTTGATGATACATCAAGTTCCCCAGAGCACAATGATTACTCTGACTCTGTTCGAGCGGGGTGACATATCACCAAAGCACAAGATCACATTCATCTAAATGCCTGTCACAACAGGAAATGATTGGTCATTCCTGAAAGGAGACTGGACAAATGCCACGATATCACGGGGGAACTCAAGGGAATTACCTTGCCAAGAGACATCCTGCATAAAGACAGATCACTCTTATATGCGCCGCGATTATCATGTTAACATGCTTAGAGAGAAGACTTGAGGAGAGCAGGAGAAATGTGATAAAAGCACAGCTCAGATTTCTAAATCTGTCAGATTCCCAGGATGCTTTCTCCTCAAGTCTGTCTACAGATGCCAGTGCTTTTTTCACTTATGTAACATCTGGTGCGTTAGGATAAAGATATGATTAATTCTGTAGAGACTTTTTCTAGATATAGAGATGGAATAAGATATCTCTGTAGAGATACTGTATGATTCATTTAAGTTTTGTTAACCCAATAAACTCGATTAGACTGATGATGGGTATCCAGTGACAGATTTATTTCATTCATAATTTTTCATCATGGGAGAAATCAAGCAAGAGGCATTTGATTTATATGATTGTATGTATATGCACAGAATTATATCTTCTTACTTTACAATGTTATAAACACCTTCAAAGTGGGTTAAGGTACTCTGTGACCTTCTTTTTGCACACTTTTCATGTTCAATGCAGAATTTAATCAATCCTCTCTCACTCTCATCTGCATAAAGGAAATAGCCATCACTAATGAGTGGGAACAAAAAATGACTAAGTTAGTTTTTAAGCCAAAATAAACACTGTTTAATTTCTCAGTTAGATTAAGGGGAAGTGCGGACCTGCATTATAATGGAAAAGTGACTGACGTGATCTTAAAACCCAGTGCATAATACACTCTCAGAAAAAAAGGTACAAAAGCTGTCACTGGGGAGGTACCTTTTTAAAAAAGGTAAAAAAAAAGGTGTGCATTTTGAAAAGGTACTGTCCCAGTGACAGCTTTTGTACCTTTTTATATGAGAGTGTACTATTAGTGCCTGGTTTTCAGATTTATCAGATTTTAGAATATGAATTTCTAGACTGGTATTGTATGTGCATACGATTTTATTAAGAAAATTAACTCTGCAATGTCAAGCAGTGACATTATTTTAAATTATAAGAGTGAATTTAGGTAAATTAGGAAACTTTTAGACAATCATCTCATTTAAAAAGTGTCACAATATAACCAAATGCACCCTATTAAATTTTTTTTCATGCTTTTTTATGACCTCATATTAATTGAAGGTCTACATGAACATTTTTTTTGCTACAGACAATTCATTTAAATTAATCTGTCACACTGTAAGAGTAATTAAGAACTACAAAGAAGTAATAAGATGATTAAAAATAGGTAATGGGCTGGAAACTAAACACGACTAAAAATAGTGACCATATTTTAGCATCTAAAATATACACACAAAATCAAAAATATCATCTTTTCACATAAGAAATTAATATGAAATTAATAAATAAATAAATAAATATTCTTAACCTTAAAATTAATTAAATACGCAATGGATTTATTATCTAAAATAAAATCTTAGATAAAACATATAATAGAGACAGAATGAAGGAAAAAAGAGAGAGGAAAATAGAGGGATAATAGAGAAAAATCTAGAAAATCCTGGAAATAGAACACGACTAAAAAAAGTGACCTCTTATGTTTGTTTTAATTTAAAATTATGTTGTTAACTAAAATTAAATAAAAAAATATATGCATAAATAAAAACAGAAAAAAAAGAATTTAACCATTTGACAGATGCTTTAATGCACAGTATGTATGTTGGCAAAAAAATATAAATGCCTGTATTTTAGTCCCTTAAATATACAGATCATATGTTTATAAATTAGTGCTGTCAAATCGTTTAATTGCGATTAATCACATCCAAAATAAAAGTTTGTGTTTGTACAAACACAAAAAAATGTTTGTATAAATACAAACATATACATTTAAATATTTAAGAAATATGTTGGATGCGATAAATTTGACAGCTCTATTATACATTTCAATTTAAAATTCTGGTGTAAATAAAAATAAATAATTATAAAAATAAATACTTTATAAAAAGTTCATGTCCATATCAACTACCCTTTAACATTTTACAACAGGAGATTTGACTATGATTTTTGATCTCTGATCTTTACATTGTTTTACTTTAACATTTTAGGGGATCTGCCAATTATTGTTTTATCTCACTATAATCTATGTTATAGTCTATGACAATAAAAACGAAAAGCGTTTTTTCTCACCCATGTCATAATCAGTACAATCATCCTCATGCTAATTAAAATCCACTCAAGCTTCAACAGGGACAGAGAGTCCAAACATCTCCAGCGCTCATTTGACTAGCGGCGCTCTCCTTTCTCAATTCGGATTAATCAGTTAATTAACACAGAATACAGATGTTGAAACTCGCCGAGAGTGTTGAGGAGGCGAGGAAGTGTTCGGCATGTTTCTCACGACTGTCAGTTTGTGTGCTTGGTTCTGCTTCACCTTTTAACCCATCGACGTGCTTGATTTCAGACGCGGCAGAGTAAAAAAGCATAAGAAGAGCCTACGGATCCTACATTTGAGATCTGAGATCAGACAGTCCATCAGTAAACAGATTTTGTTTTCATGTGTGCAAGTTAAAACAGAGGAGGAAGCTTCAAATGTCTTTAATGCTACTCCAATTCATCGAACCTCAGATGCCAGCGTTACAGCATCTGTCACTCAGCAGTAACCTAAAGCATCATGGGTATCAGCGACGTCCCTCCAGCTGAGCTTGGCAAGGGTAAGGACAGTTTGTTCTGCCTGTCATTTGCAGTAGTTGAGCTGCAGAGAAAAACAATTTGGGGGTGAAATGGTGAACTGGAACGCAAGTCAAACATTGTTAAAACAATCTGAAGTGACTGCAGAAAATGGTGTTGAATTCAAGCATATTAAAGGCCCGCTAATGCAAACTGAGCTCAACTGAATGCACTTGTAGCACAGTGTTGAATTAGAAAATAATGTCTTGTTGCTTAATAAAATAAATACATCAATTGATAGCCTCAAGATTACATATTAAAAGACAAAAAGAGTTAGCATGAGATATACAGTACATACACAAAATATAACATGAAAATTAATATCACATTTTATTATATTATAAATATTGTTTAGAATAAATAAATTACTGTAAAGATTAAATGTTATATTATATATTATATTCAGTATGGCCTTAAGATTAAATATCATATATTTGCGCATTACCATGAGACAAGTGTGTGTGTGTGTGTGAATTTGTGACAAAATATAAGTTTTAAACAAACAAAAAATGTAATGTAAAATGATATTAACATTAAAATTACATATTATAAAAATATTATTTAGAAACATACTTTTAATTAAATATAACATTAAATGATTAATATTAAATATTATATTAAAAATTATGTTAGTGTTAACATGAGACAATTGTTTGTATACATTTCTACACAAAATATAAAATATTAACTTTATACTTATATTAGATCATATAAATATTATGATATTATTTTTAATAAGTAAATTAGTCTCAAGATTAAATATCATGAATTTATGACACACACCCACCCCCCCCCCACACACACACAATAAAATAAAGTTTAATTAATCAAAAAATCCAATTAAATTAAAATAAAATCAATATTATGTCTAACCACACACACACACACACAAACTACAGCAAATAGTCAAAATAAAATCTATAATATATTACAATACATTATATTTTATGAAACATTATGCAAGTGCTGTGAGTTGAGCTCAACTTGTATTGAAACTGGAGCGTTTCTTTAAAAGTTTGTTTTTCTGTGTTTCTTTAAAGTCATGGTTGTACTAGTTGCACTACATAAAATCTATAAAACAATTTCTCCATTTTTGTTCTCCATTTCAGTTGGTTAATATTTAGTGGCCATGAACCCACACCAACCCCCTGCCCCCAGTAACTCCACCATAGAGTGAAAAAAAAAGAAATACAGATAGAGACAATTTATATACAAAAGGTCCACACAGTATTATACGTACAATCGTCCCTCATATGAGAGCAAGATGTCCCTTTAAAGGTGAAATGGACATTTCTAAAGTTAAGTCCAGGTCTCTGGCCAAAATACAACTGAGAAAAGACTCAGAGAGAGGACAGAGCTGTTTACTCAAACATCCACTAAGCTAATTACGCATCTACGCTTTGTTAGATATGCTGCTTTCATTCAAAAACGGTCAAAGAAAAAACAAATCACATTAACTTAGTTTCCCGCACCTTATCTATAGAAAATGCTTGCGGATCATGAAATACCGTCATAAGCAATTTCCTTCTGGCTCTAACTTATGCTGTACTCTTTATAAAGTAATTTAGACGATATTGACTTTAATGTAAGCATTGTGCTGTGTATATCTCAAAGCCTGAAAGCGAACAGCAGAATCCGAGTGCCTGGGTCTGTTTTATAAAGAATCTGAGGATTCTCAAGCTCCCAAAGCAGATGTGAAGCTCAGACACAGTTTCAAAAAATGAGATGGAAAAAACAAAACAACAAAATACATGAAAAGCTAATTTCAACAGAAATATAGAACAAAACAAACATACTGCTGTGAAGCCACATCTGCCCATCTGTCTTGCTGGAGTCTGTCCATCCATCACTGATCTTGTGCTAAAAAAACCCCTGCTCTCGGATCCATGAGTGTTACAGCAGTTCTAAAGAAACTGAAGAGCATAAAATGAAATTAAACAAAAAAATTCAACATGACGGAGTCTACTGAGCACTATGTCGTTCTGTTATTCTCAGGTGTTCTGACAAGGTGCGTTGCAATAAAATATCATGTGGTAAATCACTCTTAATTTCATGTCCAAATCATGCTTGACCGCCAGGAAAGTCATGCATCAACACATTTTGACAGATATTTGGTTTCATTCCAAGCACTGTCACACCTATAATACACAGGACGAGATGTTGTTTTAAATGAAAATTGATTTCAGGAAAAGTAGTTTTATTTCTGTAAGAACCATATAGATAGATATTAGCAAAAACTTGTGACTGTGAACATCATATCTCACAATTATAATTTCATGTTTCAAATTTCTTGCAGTCGTGACTTTAAATATCAAATATTTGCATTTATATCTCAAAATTTGCTATTTTATATTTCCCAACTGTGATTTTATTACCTATTATTTGCTGTTGACAAACCCGACATACTGAAATCCTATTTAAGATTAACATGATAGCTATGTGCTAAAATATGTTAAAAATATCAATGTTAAAACATTACAAACATGCTAAAAACTAACTAACTTATGCTAGCAACATGTTAGACATGTTAACAGTGTTAAAACACAATAGCAACATCGTAACCATGACTTACTTATTTTTTGTTTTTATTTGTAGTAACTTTTGTAAGGTTAAGACATGTTAACAACACATTAAAACATGCTAGAAACTTAAATTATTCTAATCCATGCTAGCATCATGGAAAATCGTGATAGCAATGTGCTAAATCTTTGTAGCAAAATGGTAGCTTTGTATTTATCATGCTAGAAACATTGTAATGTATTAAATCATGCTAGCAAAGTGCTAAATCAGGCTTAAGTATCTTCTTCTATGACTTATTTGAGTAATACCTTCAAACATAAAGCTTTTCAAAGCTATTTTAAACGTTCAGACCTAGTTTTGTAAGGCAACATCAACATTTGTCATCACACTATTTATCTTGTGTCATCTTAAATGTTATCTTACAATCTCTCTCTCGCTCTCTCTCTCTCTATATATATATATCTGAAAATGCAGACACATCTCACAGAACCACAAATGCAAACATACTAGGTAATTGCTTCGATTGTCAATAGTTCCAATGCAACTGCGTCACGAATTCATCCATATTAAAAACCACCACTTGATGCTTCAAAGTCATCGGGTTTAACATCCTGCTATGAATGGTCCATCTTACAGTAAAGGTATAAATACATCATACATCTGCAGCAACTCAAATATATAAATAATGTCAAACAAACAGCAGGCGTAATGTCTTACACACGAGAAACTTTGAGACATGGCTTTCATTAGCGCCATCCTGCTGCGATATAATCAAGAAATGTTACATGAAAACATCTCCATTGACAGCATTTGTGTTGCATGTGATTAATGCATTTATACTTGAAAGCTCAGAGTTTGTATTTGTAATGGGAAGCGAACAGACTGCGATGATCAACACTGCTCCATCTGGCCATTAGTTATTCTTACCACAGTGCTCTGATTCAGTCACACTAACGGGAGTTAAACTCGGTGAGTGAATATCAGATAACAGCGAGCTGTCACCGGCCTTGTTTTGCTGTCTGAATATTCCTCATTTGCTCTCATCGTGAATTGTTACATGTCTGCGAGTAACAAAGGCCGGTTGCTATGGAGAACCTCCTCAAGGGAGCCACGCTGCAGTACAGGCAAGACCTTTAGCAGGTGAAATTACAGTGGACTGTTGGCTGCTACCATCTGTAAGCTTCTTCATTCAAATAACAAGGATATTATGCTCTTCTAACACCAGCCATAAAATTATCGGTCTGAATAGGCTGTGTGTAATCCGACAATGTAGAAAACCTGCCAAGAATAGATGCAGATGTCAGTCATAGCTTTGTGGGAAGCACCTCAACTTTTAGCACTTTTTAGTGACCTGAGTTTGACAAAGATATCCAGGCTTTTATAGTTTTATAGTGTGAGCTAACCACGCTAATGAGACACAGGTGCAAACAATGAGTTCAAACAATGCACATTAATTTTCATGAAAAAACACAATCCAAATTAAAAAAAGGATTATATATATATATATATATATATATATATATATATATATATATATATATATATATATATATATATATATATAAAATATTTAAATTATGAAGTATTAATAAATAGCAAAGTGTTTGTGGTAGCAAAAGGGAAAGTAAAGGGAATTATAATTAAACAAAAAGAGGGTAAGGAAGGATGAAACAACAACAAAAACAAATAAATAAATAAATAAATAATAAAAAGGGGAAAAAAGCAAATAAAGGGAATCACAAATAATTCTATAAGTCATATAATATGTAATATATAAAGCATGACATTTTTTTTTTTTTGGATGGTCTCTTATTTTACATGGTTTATAAGGTTTTGGGCACTTTTGAGTTGGTCACCTTGGAAGACCAGCTGGTCCAGCTTTAACCACTTTTAACCAGGTTTTAACTACTTTTTAATAAAGACATTTTACTGTACTGCTCCTATGGTTGGATACTATCAGAAATGGGCTACATGCTTGTTTACAATTTGCTGGATTTTTTTTTTAGTGCTGGATAGTGAATTTGGTGATTTTACTCAACATTTTGTTTACTAACACAATTAACTTATCAGGACAGAAGCTGTGGGAAGCGACCTCAAGGTGTTGCCTAGCAACTTGTGCGCTGTGGTCTGGGTTCATGCTTGATGTGTGCGACTTACTGCAGCAGTAAAACTGTCTCCTCAACATCTCTGATTTGTGCCTCTCCAGGCCTTATGAGTGTTTGCAGTTCATAACAGCACACACAGCAAACAGTTCGAAAGCACACTCTTAAATCCAGTAGCTCACCACACACACATATACACGTGTACTAACTCGCCATTGTCACAATTTCCCAGATTCAGCTCTGACCTTTGCTTTAATAATAAGAAACAAAGAGACAGCTCGAGCCGAGATGATGTCCTCATATCCTGGTGAATGATTTCAGTAAGCAGCACATAATTCTGTGTTATGGAGCATAAAAAATAAAGAGCTATCACTGCATTCCCCGCAAGCCATAATCACATTTACTGAGCTTCATTCGAAGTTGGACTTGCTTACAATGCTATATGTTCAAATTAATGAGCGACTGCAGAATCAAATGATCTGTAGATAGATGAGGCCTCAGTGCTCGGTTAAATGGCTCGTAATAAATAACCCAATCCTACAGGTTAACTGAGAATTTAAGGGCCTTGTTATTGCATTTGGACATTATGGCTGCTTCTGTCAATAGAAAACTCTTAAGTGATGCACTGTTGACCTTAACGCTACCCGAGTACGTTTGGATCCAGTAAGGTCACTTCATCTAACTGAATCTCTTCTGAGAACATTTTTGGTTGCCATTTCCCTTAGTTTACCGAAGAAAGAGAATGAAAGCCCCTCGAGGGTATGGTGATAAATTTGGAAGTTTTTATTAAGTAAGAGCTAGAGAAAATAATGTTTCGGATCCATGTGGTTCGAACCCTCTGTTTCCTGTCTACAAGTTTCTCTTCGATGGGCGTCCCTGCTGCGACCGGCACTGTGCATGGACTGACAAATGGGAGTCGCTCGAGAAATTCCTTCTGGCTTTATCCACAGTCAGCCTCGGCTGCTTTATTTGGAGATTACAGCGCTTGTTGATGGGATACTCTTTTCCGACATCCAAGTTTGAATGATCTTGGAGGCATCGTTGAAATCATCCTGTTAAAAAACGTTCAAAAGCTCATTGCTCCGGCCGTAAGGTCTCAGGTGGTTTTGCACCTTCTTTTCTTTTGAGGTGTTCCCATGTGATCAAACATCTCATATTTGATGATAACAATTATGAGCAGATGGCAGAACTCACAGACAATAGCAAAATGATAAGTGAGAAGATAAGAATTTGCCAGTGAATAGTTTGATTCACATTCCCACGGGGCAGTCATTTTGTATAGAATCATGAATGTTGTACACCACAATGCCAAAGAACAGAAGAAGAACTGCAACGCCAACAGCACCTCCTGTCACCAATGAATTCATCTGTACAACAAGTCCAAAACTCTCTAAAGAGAGTGAATTTCTCTGAATATCTCAGTTGATTCTCTAGACAGGAAATCAAGATTTTGGCCAAACTCTTAAAAATAATATTTCCAAGAGAGGTTTTTCGTAGCAATGCCACAGAAGAACCATTTTGGGTTCCCAAAGAACCTTTTATTGAACAGCTCTTAAAAGAACCATTATGAAAAACATTTTAATAATCTAATCAAACTTTTCCCACTATAAAGAACCTGCTATGCATCTGAAAGGTTCTATGGATGTTAAAGCTTCTTCATGGACCCATTGATTCCAATAAAGAACCTTTATTTTTTTTAAGTGTATGGCTCCTACTTCTTGGATGGCATTACAAGAACATTTGCATTCTTCACTTCTTGATCTCTTCACTTCTTGATCTCAAAAGTGTCTCACACCGTGCTCATATTCACCAAAAGACAGCAAAGTCTTCAATAAAAATGCATAATCTCCTCAAAACATTCTCATCCAGTTCTATAAATTACAAACGATCTGAGGTATACAAGATTTTTTATTTATACATTCTTAATATCAACTGTCTCATTTGAAATTTAGGAGAAATTGTATTATTTTTTGTTCATCTCTGAAACACAATAACAAGATACTGAAGAACGTTTCAACAGTTTTTGTCACACAGTGGAAGTCAAAGGAGTCCAAAACAACATTGGACCCCATTGCCATTCCTAGCATGGGCTGACCCTGAGACATTTTTCAAAATATCCTCTTTTAGTTATATTTGTGAGTACATTTGGGCAATTTTTAGAACAACTATCCCACTGAACAGAACATAACTAGGAATCACATAACAACTCCTGAGCCATGAAAGAAAAACCTCTGAGCAAATAAAATCACTTCAGAATTGAGTGTCATATGATGTTAATTGCGTCTTTAACCCAACAGCCCAGTATCAAGTGTTTCCTTGCAGCTGAATTACAACACAGAGAAGATTACATGCTTGTTGATCCTCCTCATTATTGCTAATCCCAACAAATGCTGATACAATCACCTTGCCGCGATCACTTCAAAAATCAAAGCTGACTTATCTTTCTGTGGCCTTACGTGGAGGATCAGGGGTCTGTTTTTGAAATAGTCAAAAGAATGGTTGTGTAAAACAATGACCGATTCATGTCTGAGACGAGTCCCGTTACAGTCCAGGTTTGACATGGGTCATACCTCTCGCACTCTCCTCTTGTGTCCATAGCAACCAAGCACATCGTAGGATCGACTGCGGCGCTTACAGCTGATTGGTGATAGCTCTTTGATGTTCATGATTTGAACCTGAGAATTGATTATCATCATTGAAGTGGAAGGAGAACATCAGTTGTCAGATTTTTTTACCGCATTGAAAAATGATGTTTTCAAATGCAGGTCCTCCTCACAGGTTATAAATACGTTCGCTTGAGGTCAAGACGGTTTCCAAAACGTGGCAAAACATTTTAAGACACCTTTTAAAATGCTCCATTAAATTCTAATGAAATTAATGATGTTAAGGTCAGATTTTGAGTTAACTAACACTACCTATGAAATATTGATGCTTAACTCCCAGCTATCTTAAACCCACAAAGAACACCCTAGCAAGCTATAGCTAATTGCAAAAAAATATTCAGAACACCTTAGTGACCACAAAGCAATTCCCTGCCAACACCATCACTGTGGCAGAGAGATTTGTGCAGGCAAGCGCCAATTATATTTTGGCTAGGAAATGTACAAGTCTAGTTAATTATACAGAAATTCAAACAAGAGGCCAAATGCCAGCCCTTTCCTCTGAGATATGACCTGTGGTCTGCAGCAGACCACTATTTTTACATCATTTTCAATTATCATCTAAAACAGGCCAGAGCCCTTGAGGAAAGGAGCCCAATTTTCATGCCAAGTCATTTTTATGGAGACACACTGCAGTTTTACACTTTCCCCCCTTTTTTCAGTGACTGATGCAAGGGGACAGCATAGCATTCATGAATGTGAAAATTAAGAATGTTACAGGGTTATATTTAGTAGTATTTAGCCAATATTTAGCCATTACTATTTAGTCCACAAACGGTCACCATCAAACATAACAGAACTTGAGTAGCTCGGCAAAGAAGAGTGAGTAAATATTGATGTGCAAAGTTAGTAGAGACATATCCCAACAGACTGAAGGCTGTAATTAAAGCAAAAGGTGGTTCAACAAAATATTGACACAAGCGGGTGATCCTTTTTCCAACTCAATGATTCTGGTGTTTTTATTTTAGTCTTATATCTTTCACTTGGATGTTATAAGTTGCATTGAGTAAATAAAGCAGGATTTTTTTTATTATTATTATTTTGAAGGGGGTGATTCTTTTCTATAAAGCATTTCTGTAGCTCAAACAGTAAAGCATGACTGTATGCCAAGGTCATGGGTTGATTCCCAGGCAATGCATGAAGAGATAAAATGTATACCGTGAATGCAATGCAAGTTGCTTTGAGTAAAAGTGTCTGTCAACTGCAGAAATGTAAATGTTATAATTGTAAATATTTAAACACTAACTATTGACTAACTAGTGAGTAACTGAAACAGTTGGACTTAAAATGTATCAAAATATAGTAAAAAATAAAAATAAAAATAAAAAGGAACAGAGAAACTTGACACTAGCCCTTGATTAGCACAACTAGCACGTGACTAGCTTTAGTCACATGGGACTAGGAATAATGATAAGTTCAATAAGCAACCACCTGAAAAAAACACCAAGAGCCGCCTACACTTTTAGAAACAAAGGGGTTTATTGCAGTGATGCCGTTGAACCACCATTTTGGTTCCCCAAAGAACCTTTAAACGAAGAGTTCTTAAAATAATCATTGTTTCCTTAGTGTGAAGAATATTTTCATAATCTATACTCTTTAAAATTTGTATTGGCATTGATGGTTCATTGAAGAACGTTCCACAAAATTCTTTATAGTGGAAAAAGGTTCTTTAGATTAATAAATTATTCTTCACATTTAGAAAAATAAAAACGGATCGCTGAAAGGTACTTTGTGGAGCCAAAAAGGGTTCTTCTATGCTGCAAAAACCACCTTTAAAGTTTGTAGTTTTTAAGAATGTTAAGAGCCATTTTGCACTATAAAGATCTTTCGTAGAATGTAAAGTTTCTATGAAGGTACTGAAGACTTTTACATTGCAACGCAACAAATGGGAAACAAAGCTTACAAATTCATAACGACCATACGACAAGTAATATACAACTTGTAAATGATTAATTCTTTCGTAATCAGGTCTTTTCAATGAGTTCACAACACAATTCTGAATGATTCGTTCATGAATCAGACCGCACTATAAAGATTCATTTGTGGAATGGAAGGATTCCATGGATGTTAAAGATTTTTCACGGAACCAGTTAAGAACCCTTTATTTCTAAGAGTGTAACAGCTATATTTATTAACTTATATATTTAATATTTAAACATTTTAGTTGGGCTGCTAGATGGTAGTATGTAATTACCTACTGTAACAACTGCATGGAAAAAGCAACATTCTGGCAAGAGCAACATAATAATCTAGTTCTGAATTTGTAGTACTCGCATACATTATGCTTAATTTATTTGCTGTATATCTAACACGGTCGAAAGGTGAGTGTGGAGGGGATGGACCCTCAAATTCCTTCTGCTAAATGTTTTTGAATGCGTAATTGCATAAAGGCATGATAAAGTGTCATTGTCCAGGATAATTACTTTAGAGATGTGCTCTTGTTATGCACTAAATGCTGCAAAGTTTAGTGTGACACTGCCGTAATGATTTGAGACTCAGAGGTTCATCAAAGTGGCTTGGGCTCCTGCGATGACTGACAGATAAATTAATGTTGTCAAGTCTAGTAGATGAATGATACAATCCCTTTTGAGCCATCGCTGCAGGGCTTAAGGATGAGACAGCCCTCTTCTCTGAGGTTTTGGCCTTTCATCCCATCAACTCGACATACGTGGAACTCGCTCAAAGACAGAAACAATGCTTAAAAACCAACACAAGGGAAAAGGGACTTAAGAGGTTTTAGAAGGTTTTGCGGAAAGACCTCTGAAGTGGAGCCGCAGCTATTAAGACGCAACAGACTGACTTTTAGAAAAAAACACTCATACATAAAAAAAGAAATTACGCTAGCAGGCACGGATAGGTCTATGCACCTTTATTAACATTCTGCAGCTTTCTCAGATGGAATACTAAGCAGCTACACATGGGAAATCAGATTGTGAGAGGTTCCTTTAAAGAGAATAGCTGTGAAGATAATCCCAGTAGCTTCGAACACGGCTGGAAGAGTTCATCAGCTACATGCTACATGCTAGTTGTGCTAATCAAAGTTCTGGCTGCCACATCTCTCTTCTTAGTTTTTGCATTCATTTATCTAACTACATGGCGCTTGATTTTTAGATTTTTATATTTGGACTTCCTTTCTTAAAACTTTCATAAGAAGCTTGGTAGCAAGGCTACATACAGTATAATAGTGTGCATGTTATTCTAGTCCATCTTAAAGAAACTGTTACCCTTAAAATAAATAATTGATGTGCTTCTAAGTCTATTTTCATGCAGTGCATAAAAGCCTTCACAAAAGGATGTCATCATTAAAGCGGTCCATGTGACTTATGCATTCAATGTCATATTTGTGAATTATTCTTTTAAGTCAGATCTTTTCAAAACAATTCTGAATAATTCATTCATGAATCAGACTGCTCTGGTTGTCAAATTCTGGTTGTCCTAACACTGGCAAAAACATAGGATACTTTTTGGTATGTTTGGATTTATCCTGAAATGTACAATATGAATGCATTATTGACAACATCTCAAATGGAAACATTATTGCTATTGTGGTCACTACTGAATGAAAAGAGAAGAAGAAAGACTTGAATTTTGGTATTTTTCTCATAAAAAAGCAATCTCATGGATTCTGAAGATTTGAATTACAGTGCATGGATGAAAAATGGACTGTTTTTTGTTGTATTTTATTTTTTAAAAAGTCACAGCATATTGGGAAAATAATGTTGTGCCCTACAGCTAACAAATGAAAAATTGCATGACAAGTAATGGTTAAATGATTACAGAGAAGTTATAAATTTTAAGGTTTTAAACTGTGGTTTTGTTTAACATGCTACAATTGCAGTATAGCAAAGTAAATAAGTCAACTGTGACTGAAAAAAATACAATAGTATCAAGCAATATTCCATTAATTCAATATTTTTTAATAAGGAAATTGTGTACATCTGTAAAGTCGTTCAAATGCTGTCAGTAACTCACTTTGTATGTTATACTCTCTTTGCAAAATAGTAAATGTACACTATGTGTGGAAGAATCACATTTTATGATAAATTTATGTTGCAATTTCAATTTACATAATCTAGTGGAAAGATAGATTACTGCTTTATAGGCTGCTATTACCTGCATTGTTAGCTACAGAAGCATTGTTGGTGTCTGTTTGGAGTGAGATACCTGCTTGTTTGAGCAATGGCCGAATTGGGAAGTGTTTTTGAAGAGTACAGCTGAATTCTAAGCCGTGATTTGCCTGCATGCATGAAAAACATTTTCATTCCTCCAAGCTGAGAGTTCGTATTCTCCAGCACCAAGGTGGATGAGCAACAGTGCATTACTAATGCAATCCAGTAAAACACTTTATCAGATGAAGTACACATTTCTCCAGACACACCGCATGCCTGGTGCTTTCCTTCAACAACAAGCCATTCTAATCCAGCGAGAAACCCAGAGGGCTCCATTTTAGATTTAGCACAAACTCAGCGGCCGTTCTCCGGATGCTCCATTCATCCCAGATGGCTGGAGACTTCCTTGGCGCTCCCCGTGAGCCATATGTTATCTTTTTCTAATTGCCAGTTTATGTTTTAACACTTGAGCCGGTCACAGCTCATTCCAAATGGCTTCGCCTCTAATGACTTTACACCCCGCGATGACGACTGAGTTACACTGCGTCATAAATCACAGTTATTAAACGTACTCATCATTGCTGATGAGATGGAGATGGGGGTTCAGGAGATGGAGAAATGGCCATCATTTGTTGGAGGTTGGTGTCTGATTTATGGGATGTTAAATGTAAAATTGCGTGTTGATGATGCTGTGTCGAATGCAATCGAGTGTCCATTACCTCACTATAAACATAATAAAGGAGGTAACACAAGAAAATGGCTCTTGACATGGAAACATAACAATCAGTCATGGTTAAATGGCCTCGTACAGTGTGTATTAAATTACGGAATATTTATCCATCTGTATATAGTGAGATTTCATCAGGATTGGTGTTTGGGGGCTCTCAAAGACTGTTCAGCTCTGTACAGCTGTGCTGAAGCCCAATATTGAAGTCCAATTGGCTCTTGGCAGGCTGGAGAGCACTTGAGGCTAAATCCTTCCCTGGGTGACCACCTTGCCCTCAGCCTGACCTGGGATGTCATGGCCATAATCCCCTCATATGTCTACTGCAAAGGGAACTCGTTCCTTCTAGTCCCAAAAGAGTGTCTGGTAAATTCGCACTTGGTTACTCATTCCAAACTAGAGTTCAATTCCATCTGCTTGAACCAGCCTCGTTTCACATCCAATAAAAGTTCCAAAAGCAGGATTTCACAACAAAGCCACAGGAGAATCATGAAGCAGACTTATGCTAACATGGAACATTCTCAGAACTTTGGCTAACGTTCTGGCAATGTTCTCTCAAAATTAAAAAAAAAAAAAAAAATTCCTCACTTAATAGAACGTTCTTTCAGAGTTATTTGTTCTTTAATAATGTTCTCAAAAACAGTATTTAGAATTTTTTTTTATGGAACATTTTATTTCTGAAACATTTTAGTTGGATGTTCCTTTTTATTAAATGTTGCACATATGTTTTCAAAATAATAAAGTAGAATTTTACTTAAAAGTGTACACCCCCCCACACCAATATAATAACAATGTTTTATTTCTGGAGCTATATATTATCTCAAATGCATTTTTGACTTTAATACACAACCTGGTTAATGCATATTCTATAACCTCCAGAGTGACAACTCATGTAAATGCTAAATTATTAGCACAGTAATTACATGTGAGAAGATGCTGTAAGAGCACATACTGAAGACGTGTAATTTAACTAGCTACTTCAGCCCAAATTAAATGAACACAGCGACGCCAGGGGCAATTTAATCAAAGCGAAATGAATGACAACTCATTTCTCGCATTGCACAAACGCTAGCAATTTGTCCTGCCACCAACAACATTAAACCTCACATCAGCAAACCAAGCCTAGCAGAACGGACAGATGAAAGTGACGTAAAATGAAATCGAGGTAAGTAGCCTTTGCAGTTACACAAGTTTCTGGATCTCATTAGCTCCAACCAGTCAGTGAGTATAAAAGTTAGCTCGAGTCTTGTAAAGTTAAGCTGCTTTATTGGCATTTCTCATTGGCTGCTGAGGATTTCCTCTCAGCAATGTCACTTCTATTGAGGGTAAAGTGAGGACGACTTCGCTAATAAGATTTTATCTGGCCTTCACTCTTGAACTGCTAGATCACATCTTACAGTCTTTACTAAGGCAGTACATGAACCTATATATAAAATACAAAGTGAGAGAGGAAGGGAGAGGATCAAGAAATGGGCGTCATAAACTGAGAATTACACTTTGAGATGTCCTTCCAGTGTCCTCAACGTTATGTCTGGTGGTGCCTCTGAAAGAGCGTGCTTGTAAAAACTGAGGAAACATTCATAGTAAGCATGTCTACTTATAATTTTAATTATAATTTGACATACCATTTAATATAATTTGAGTGTAATTATATTGTGTTGGTACGTTTAATATAAGTGACACATACGTTACTTTCACATTATTTTCTGACTATTACATTCCCTCTCTTCCAAAACAAAATCTTCAAAGTTAGTTTTTTGGTGTTGACAAGCATTTGTTTACCAAGAAAATTAGCATGCAATGACAAAATGACAAAATAAAGCTGCCATGTTGCTCGCAGTGTAGACAGCTTAATACAGTAGAATGGGAGTTATCTTTTAATGTACCACTCGCTTGCAGAGCAGACATGGTGTCTAGTAAATTAAATAAACAGAAAATTGAATTAGTTTTTGTAAAATAAATCATACAGAGTCAATTTAAAAATACAAAAGATTATCTGTTGTTCATGGTATATTTATATTAACAATAAGTGTATATGAGTGCAATGATAAAAATAATAATAAGTATTATTATTATTATATAATTCAATAGTTTTAATAATTAAATATTAAGTACCCAGACACAGTTCTTTTAGATATTCAAATCATAAAATATTGTTATGGTATATTTATTTTACATCAATCTATGTAGTAATAATAATAACAAATATTAATAATGATGGTGACAACAATAAATAATTACAATTAATTAAAGCAAGAAGATGAAGTAATATAGTTTTAATTAATTGTAATTATTTATTATTGTTGTCACCATCATTATTAATATTTTTTTTATTATTATTACATAGATTGATGTAAAATAAATGTACCATAACAATATTTTATGATTTCATATATTATTATTATTAAACAATATATCATTTTAAAAAGTTTCTCTACCCATTATATAAAAAAATAAATAAAATAAAAATAAAAACATATTCAAATATTTTAGATAATTATTTTAGATAAATGAAGGAACAATCCAATGAAACTAAGACCCCAGACTGTGTGTGACCTACTGAAGCATCATCATCATTTTCCTGATTATGCTTTGGTCTGCCAAATTATTTGTCCTCACATCTCCAGATGGCATTATGCTTTCGCTCCACAGAACAAAAAAAAAAAGCTTGACCGAGGGCACATCATCTTCCTCCACTTCAGCTTAACACTACAGTCAACAGTAAACCTTCAAAGATGATCACATTACTCTTGAAATCCTGATCTAAGATCACTCACAGTCTTGTCAGGCAGTTGAAGCGATGACAAAACCTATCGCTGTCTTTTAATTGCCACCATCTGCGTTTTCAGGCTTCATTAGAATGCCGTTCGATCTGACCGTGCTACGCCGTATCTGGCTTCTCTCGCAGGGAAATGCACAAGCCTTCCACTTTTAGCCTGCCTTCAGGGTCGTGGATATCATATCAAATTAAATTCCATAATTAACATCCTTCGGGGGTGAACAATTAAACATTATTTCAGAATCGACCTCAGTTGACTTAGCAGGAAAAACACAACGCCAAGAGCTCGAGCGCAGCCTGCTGTGTTGTACCCATATATTTCAACACGCTAAGACTCAAACAGCGATAGCGGTGCAGTTTTGGCTGGCTGTGGAGGTTTGTCTGGTGTGACACGCTGCTCTATTATCCCAGAATAGAACACTTGAAGCTAATTATCGCTGTGTGAGCACAGTGGGTCCTAAGGGGCCGGTTCCTCTACTTAGATGTGTGAATAATGTAGAGGAAGGCTATGGCTAATCTCTAAAGAACTGACACTTCCGCTACAGAACAGCCGTGTTTTGTGATGCTCAGCACAGCTGAACTGGGCCACAGACAGGCTGAGCACTGAAAATGAGAATAAATATTTGTTCTCTTGCACTTATTGTAACTAATTACTCAAGCACAAGATAAAGCAGGTTATAAAAACAGAGAACCAGTAATGCATGAACATTATTGGAGCACAACAACTGAAAAAAAGACGATTTAACTACATAAACTGAGCTTGAGCTTGAGGTGGGAATTTTTGGAGACATGTGGCACTAGTGGTGGAGAATGTACACACTTCCAGGGTTCAAGACTAACATTTACTCTTCATATGTCCATTACACTCTTTAAAGCCACTCGTGTCGCTTCATAAAATTGAGGTTAAACCACTGGAGTCACATGGAGTACTTTAAGGATGTTTTCCTACTGTCTGGATCTTGATTGTGGTAGTTGTGTTGCTCCCAATGGGGCAGAAAATGCTTTTGGATTTAATAAAAAATACGTTCCGAAGATGAACTTACAGCTGTGGAAAGACATGAGGGTGAATAATTTTTGGCTGACTATATAAACTCTTTATCCCTGTAAAATAAAGTTTTGCTAGTGGCGTTGGTGTTTCGATGAAGAACATTTAACATCCATTGAACCTTTCCATTGCAAAAAAGGTTCTTTAGATAATTAAAATGTTTTTCACACTCAGATAAAAATGGTTCTTTTAAGAACTGTTCACTGAAAAGGTTCTTTCAGGAACCAAAAATGGTTCTAATGCATCACTAAAAACCCCTTTTGGAACCTTTATTTGTATAGTGTGTATCTATGCCTCTTCACTCCATATACACCTCTAACTGGTAAACGTTTCAAAAGCTCTCTGTTCAACATAGGACTTGCCAACTGTCCACCTCACATCTATTAAAGATCGGGGATGGTATGCTTTTAAGCCTCATTACTCCAATGGTGAAGAGCATTCACGGAGTAGTGCGGCGCTGACCCTCAACTCCACTTCATTAGCATAATGGCATTTCAAACGATCGGGATGTCCAAGAGATGAAAACTATCAAAACGCTTAGATGCTCAGAGAGTGTTCGGCTCACCTTCACAAGTAACATCTGAAGACGAGAAGAGAAATGAGAAAATGGCAGTGGTCGCCCAAAATAACAGAGACTCCTCCATCTGATGCAGTTGCAGGCTTCCTGCACTTCTGATACTCTTCGTCTGCTAGTGTTCTATAATCCATCTGTCCATTTGTGTTCCTGTCCAAACTGTCTCTCCAATAGAGTGTTCTCTCCCACCAACTGTCCAATTATCTCCCAGCCTCCCTCTGTGATGCCCTCCTGCCGACCCAGTCACAGTTTTGTCCTAGAGCACTGTCTCAGTTTTTTTTTTTTGCAGATGCCTCCATCTTTCTGTGAGTGATGTGATAAATGGATCCAGAGGCATGTCTGTGGGTAGCGGCCGTGTTTTCCCTAGTGCTCTCAGCCATCAATCAGTCTTGTCTCCTGAGTCCAGGTGTCCATAAACATGTGCATTAAATAGGATTTCTTTTTCAGCAGGTGGTAGTCTGTCCTTGGGAAAAGAAGAAAGTCAAATAGCCATAGAGTATATTACAAACACGTCCCTTATGTCCCACAGTGTTTACAGTTATCTGACAGTAGCTTAAAGACCAGCACAGTCCATCATTTGTTTTGAAATTGCGTTGAAGGCAAGGCCGTCTACAATATGGCCATTATGCACAAGCCTCATTGTTGGCAGAAATGCAGTGTGATTTGCTGGAAATATTGTCCGAAAGGAGCAAGCCGTAAATAAAAGCCCAACGACGTTGTTGCCAGAACAGTTTTGTGCACTGTTGACTCTGACATTTCAGTCAACACCGAATCTGTAAACTTTACGGCTTTGTTCCAGGGAAAGGGCAAGCTGGTTTTGAAACTGCTCATCAACAACATATGCTGCGAACAATCCCGGACACCCTAGAGGCAAATCTAACCTTGAGGCTCTGAGGCAGATGTTGGAATAGAAAATGCTGGAGAAAACCTGATCATAGCCGTAGAGAATATGAAGCATGGCATCTAACAGGCAACATGTTTCTTCGGTGGTAAGAGTAAGCGAACAGGTCATGTCCTTTCTGAAATGCAAATCATTCTGGTGTATCCACTGATGTGCTTAAACATGCAGCTTTATTCTGTAGCCTTGGTCAGACTGTCAGTCCAAATCCATT